>NW_027287801.1:0-58717 GCF_047511675.1 Marmota flaviventris | reverse complement strand
AGACTCTAAATCAAACACGGTTTTTGCTGTGTGCTTGTAACTTGACTCATTCAAGTAGTTCTCAGTGCACTCTCTATGCATTGTTCCCTGTTGAAGTAGCCCTAAGCAGAGGCAAGGGAAAACACACTTTCTTTGGAAAGTATTCACCGAGCTTCCAAAAAACTCAGAGATTACGGAAACCTCAGCCAATATTTTGTCACCCTATCTTGTTGATACTTGGTAGGAAAAAGGTGTATACCAGTTGCGCTTGGCTGCACAAATTTTGTTCTGCTAGGTTGAAGCATTCCTTGGCAGGATGACTTTGAATATTTAGGTTTTACTACATTTTCCCCTCTAGGGATACATGCTTTTGAAAATCTAAATCAAACACGGTTTGTGCTAGCTGCTTGAAACTTGACTCACTGAATGAATTCTCATTGTGCTCTCTACGCTTCATTACCGGTTTATGTACCCCTAAGCAGAGCAAAGAAAAATAGACTTTCATTTGAACGTGTTTGTAGAGCATCCACAGAACTCAAGAGTTTACTGGACTCTCAGCCAATGTTTTTTCACCCGATCTTGTTGAAACTTGGCAGCAAAAATGAGTATATGGGTTGCACTTGGCAGCCCAAATTTCGTAATCTTATGTTGAAGAGTTCCTTTGCAGGAACACTTTGAATTTTTAGGTTTAACTTCTTTTTTCCCTATGTGAATACATGCATTTGGAATGCTAAATCAAACACAGTTTGTGATACCTGTTTGAAACTTGGCTCACTCAATTAGTTCTCAGTGCACTCTCTATGCATTGTCCCCCGCTGAAGTATCCCCAAGCAGAGGCAAGGAAAATACGCTTTCTTATGTAAGTGTGTGCAGAGCTTCCACAAAACTCCCAAGTTTACTGGAATTTCAGCGAATATTTTTTCACTTGATCTTGTTGATCCTAGGTAAGAAAGATGAGTATACCAGTTGCATTTGCCTGCCAAAATTTCGTTCTTCTAAGTTGAAGCATGTGCTTTCAGGAAGACATTGCCTTTGGGGTGTTTCTTCTTCATTTTAACCTATAGGAATACATGCATTTGGAACTCTAAATCAAACACTGTTTGTGCTAGGTGCTTGAAGCTTGACTCACTCAATTAGTTCCTGGTGTACTCTCTGTGCTTTGTTCCCTGTTGAAGTGGTCCTAAGTGGAGGCGAGGAACATACTCTTTCCTTAGAAAGCATTTACAGAGCTTCAACAGAGCTCCAAGTTAACTGGAATCTCTGCGAATATTTACTCACCTGATCTTGATGACCCTTGTCAGGAAAGATGAGTATACCAGTTGCACTTAGCTACCCAAATGTCGTTCTTCTAGGTTGAAAAGTTCGTTTGCAGGAACACTTTGAATTTTTAGGTTTCACTTCACTTTTCCTTATAGGGACGTATGCATTTGGACTTATAAATCAAACACGGTTTATGCTAGCCGCTTGAAACTGAAACTCACTCAACTAGTTCTCAGTGCGATCTCTAGGCTTTGTTTTCTGTTGAAGTAACCCTAAGCAGAGGCCAGGGAAAGACACTTTCATTGGAAAGCATTTGCAGTGATTCACAGAACTTTGAGTTTCCTGGAATCTCAGCAAATATTTTTTCACCCTAACTTGTTGTTAACTCGACAGGAAAGATAAGTATACCGGTTGCATTGGGCTGCCCAAATTTAGATCTTCTAGGTTGAATAGTTGGTTTGCAGGAATACTTTGAAATTTTAGGTTTCACTTCATTTTCCCCTATAGGGATACATGCACATGGAACTCTAAATCAAACACGGTTTTTGCTGTGTGCATGTAACTTGACTCATTCAACTAGTTCTCAGTGCACTCTCTATGCATTGTTCCCTGTTGAAGTAGCCCTAAGCAGAGGCAAGGAAAACACACTTTCTTTGGAAAGTATTCACCGAGCTTCCAAAAAACTCAGAGATTACGGAAACCTCAGCCAATATTTTGTCACCCTATCTTGTTGATACTTGGTAGGAAAAAGGTGTATACCAGTTGCGCTTGGCTGCACAAATTTTGTTCTGCTAGGTTGAAGCATTCCTTGGCAGGATGACTTTGAATATTTAGGTTTTACTCCATTTTCCCCTCTGGGATACATGCTTTTGAAAATCTAAATCAAACACGGTTTGTGCTAGCTGCTTGAAACTTGACTCACTGAATGAATTCTCATTGTGCTCTCTATGCTTTGTTACCAGTTTATGTACACCTAAGCAGAGCAAAGAAAAATAGACTTTCATTTAAACGTGTTTGTAGAGCATCCACAGAACTCAAGAGTTTACTGGACTCTCAGCACATGTTTTTTCACCCGATCTTGTTGAAACTTGTTAGCAAAAATGAGTATATGGGTTGCACTTGGCATCCCAAATTTCGTAATCTTATGTTGAAGAGTTCCTTTGCAGGAACACTTTGAATTTTTAAGTTTAACTTCTTTTTTCCCTATGTGAATACATGCATTTGGAATGCTAAATCAAACACAGTTTGTGATACCTGTTTGAAACTTGGCTCACTCAATTAGTTCTCAGTGCACTCTCTATGCATTGTCCCCCGCTGAAGTATCCCCAAGCAGAGGCAAGAAAATACGCTTTCTTATGTAAGTGTTTGCAGAGCTTCCACAAAACTCCCAAGTTTACTGGAATTTCAGCGAATATTTTTTCACTTGATCTTGTTGATCCTAGGTAAGAAAGATGAGTATACCAGTTGCATTTGCCTGCCAAAATTTCGTTCTTCTAAGTTGAAGCATGTGCTTTCAGGAAGACATTGCCTTTGGGGGTTTCTCTTCATTTTAACCTATAGGAATACATGCATTTGGAACTCTAAATCAAACACTGTTTGTGCTAGCTGCTTGAAGCTTGACTCACTCAATTAGTTCCTGGTGTACTCTCTGTGCTTTGTTCCCTGTTGAAGTGGTCCTAAGTGGAGGCGAGGAACATACGCTTTCCTTACAAAGCATTTACAGAGCTTCAACAGAGCTCCAAGTTAACTGGAATCCCTGCAAATATTTACTCACCTGATCTTGATGACCCTTGTCAGGAAAGATGAGTATACCAGTTGCACTTAGCTACCCAAATGTCGTTCTTCTAGGTTGAAAAGTTCGTTTGCAGGAACACTTTGAATTTTTAGGTTTCACTTCACTTTTCCTTATAGGGACGTATGCATTTGGACTTATAAATCAAACACGGTTTATGCTAGCCGCTTGAAACTGAAACTCACTCAACTAGTTCTCAGTGCGATCTCTATGCTTTGTTTTCTGTTGAAGTAACCCTAAGCAGAGGGCAGGGAAAGACACTTTCATTGGAAAGCATTTGCAGTGATTCCACAGAACTTTGAGTTTCCTGGAATCTCAGCAAATATTTTTTCACCCTAACTTGTTGTTAACTCGTCAGGAAAGATAAGTATACCAGTTGCATTTGGCTGCCCAAATTTAGATCTTCTAGGTTGAATAGTTGGTTTGCAGGAATACTTTGAAATTTTAGGTTTCACTTCATTTTCCCCTATAGGGATACATGCACATGGAACTCTAAATCAAACACGGTTTTTGCTGTGTGCTTGTAACTTGACTCATTCAAGTAGTTCTCAGTGCACTCTCTATGCATTGTTCCCTGTTGAAGTAGCCCTAAGCAGAGGCAAGGAAAACACACTTTCTTTGGAAAGTATTCACCGAGCTTCCAAAAAACTCAGAGATTACGGAAACCTCAGCCAATATTTTGTCACCCTATCTTGTTGATACTTGGTAGGAAAAAGGTGTATACCAGTTGCGCTTGGCTGCACAAATTTTGTTCTGCTAGGTTGAAGCATTCCTTGGCAGGATGACTTTGAATATTTAGGTTTTACTACATTTTCCCCTCTAGGGATACATGCTTTTGAAAATCTAAATCAAACATGGTTTGTGCTAGCTGTTTGAAACTTGACTCACTGAATGAATTCTCATTGTGCTCTCTACGCTTTGTTACCAGTTTATGTACACCTAAGCAGAGCAAAGAAAAATAGACTTTCATTTGAACGTGTTTGTAGAGCATCCACAGAACTCAAGAGTTTACTGGACTCTCAGCACATGTTCTTTCACCCGATCTTGTTGAAACTTGTTAGCAAAATGAGTATATGGGTTGCACTTGGCAGCCCAAATTTCGTAATCTTATGTTGAAGAGTTCCTTTGCAGGAACACTTTGAATTTTTAGGTTTAACTTCTTTTTTCCCTATGTGAATACATGCATTTGGAATGCTAAATCAAACACAGTTTGTGATACCTGTTTGAAACTTGGCTCACTCAATTAGTTCTCAGTGCACTCTCTATGCATTGTCCCCGCTGAAGTATCCCCAAGCAGAGGCAAGGAAAATACGCTTTCTTATGTAAGTGTTTGCAGAGCTTCCACAAAACTCCCAAGTTTACTGGAATTTCAGCGAATATTTTTTCACTTGATCTTGTTGATCCTAGGTAAGAAAGATGAGTATACCAGTTGCATTTGCCTGCCAAAATTCGTTCTTCTAAGTTGAAGCATGTGCTTTCAGGAAGACATTGCCTTTGGGGGGTTTCTCTTCATTTTAACCAATAGGAATACATGCATTTGGAACTCTAAATCAAACACTGTTTGTGCTAGCTGCTTGAAGCTTGACTCACTCAATTAGTTCCTGGTGTACTCTCTGTGCTTTGTTCCCTGTTGAAGTGGTCCTAAGTGGAGGCGAGGAACATACGCTTTCCTTAGAAAGCATTTACAGAGCTTCAACAGAGCTCCAAGTTAACTGGAATCCCTGCAAATATTTACTCACCTGATCTTGATGACACTGGTCAGGAAAGATGAGTATACCAGTTGCACTTAGCTACCCAAATGTCGTTCTTCTAGGTTGAAAAGTTCGTTTGCAGGAACACTTTGAATTTTTAGGTTTCACTTCACTTTTCCTTATAGGGACGTATGCATTTGGACTTATAAATCAAACACGGTTTATGCTAGCCGCTTGAAACTGAAACTCACTCAACTAGTTCTCAGTGCGATCTCTAGGCTTTGTTTTCTGTTGAAGTAACCCTAAGCAGAGGCCAGGGAAAGACACTTTCATTGGAAAGCATTTGCAGTGATTCCACAGAACTTTGAGTTTCCTGGAATCTCAGCAAATATTTTTTCACCCTAACTTGTTGTTAACTCGTCAGGAAAGATAAGTATACCGGTTGCATTTGGCTGCCCAAATTTAGATCTTCTAGGTTGAATAGTTGGTTTGCAGGAATACTTTGAAATTTTAGGTTTCACTTCATTTTCCCCTATAGGGATACATGCACATGGAACTCTAAATCAAACACGGTTTTTGCTGTGTGCTTGTAACTTGACTCATTCAACTAGTTCTCAGTGCACTCTCTATGCATTGTTCCCTGTTGAAGTAGCCCTAAGCAGAGGCAAGGAAAACACACTTTCTTTGGAAAGTATTCACCGAGCTTCCAAAAAACTCAGAGATTACGGAAACCTCAGCCAATATTTTGTCACCCTATCTTGTTGATACTTGGTAGGAAAAAGGTGTATACCAGTTGCGCTTGGCTGCCCAAATTTTGTTCTGCTAGGTTGAAGCATTCCTTGGCAGGATGACTTTGAATATTTAGGTTTTACTACATTTTCCCCTCTAGGGATACATGCTTTTGAAAATCTAAATCAAACATGGTTTGTGCTAGCTGCTTGAAACTTGACTCACTGAATGAATTCTCATTGTGCTCTCTACGCTTTGTTACCAGTTTATGTACACCTAAGCAGAGCAAAGAAAAATAGACTTTCATTTGAACGTGTTTGTAGAGCATCCACAGAACTCAAGAGTTTACTGGACTCTCAGCACATGTTCTTTCACCCGATCTTGTTGAAACTTGTTAGCAAAAATGAGTATATGGGTTGCACTTGGCAGCCCAAATTTCGTAATCTTATGTTGAAGAGTTCCTTTGCAGGAACACTTTGAATTTTTAGGTTTAACTTCTTTTTTCCCTATGTGAATACATGCATTTGGAATGCTAAATCAAACACAGTTTGTGATACCTGTTTGAAACTTGGCTCACTCAATTAGTTCTCAGTGCACTCTCTATGCATTGTCCCCCGCTGAAGTATCCCCAAGCAGAGGCAAGGAAAATACGCTTTCTTATGTAAGTGTTTGCAGAGCTTCCACAAAACTCCCAAGTTTACTGGAATTTCAGCGAATATTTTTTCACTTGATCTTGTTGATCCTAGGTAAGAAAGATGAGTATACCAGTTGCATTTGCCTGCCAAAATTTCGTTCTTCTAAGTTGAAGCATGTGCTTTCAGGAAGACATTGCCTTTGGGGGGTTTCTCTTCATTTTAACCAATAGGAATACATGCATTTGGAACTCTAAATCAAACACTGTTTGTGCTAGCTGCTTGAAGCTTGACTCACTCAATTAGTTCCTGGTGTACTCTCTGTGCTTTGTTCCCTGTTGAAGTGGTCCTAAGTGGAGGCGAGGAACATATGCTTTCCTTACAAAGCATTTACAGAGCTTCAACAGAGCTCCAAGTTAACTGGAATCCCTGCAAATATTTACTCACCTGATCTTGATGACACTGGTCAGGAAAGATGAGTATACCAGTTGCACTTAGCTACCCAAATGTCGTTCTTCTAGGTTGAAAAGTTCGTTTGCAGGAACACTTTGAATTTTTAGGTTTCACTTCACTTTTCCTTATAGGGACGTATGCATTTGGACTTATAAATCAAACACGGTGTATGCTAGCCGCTTGAAACTGAAACTCACTCAACTAGTTCTCAGTGCGATCTCCATGCTTTGTTTTCTGTTGAAGTAACCCTAAGCAGAGGCCAGGGAAAGACACTTTCATTGGAAAGCATTTGCAGTGATTCCACAGAACTTTGAGTTTCCTGGAATCTCAGCAAATATTTTTCACCCTAACTTGTTGTTAACTCGTCAGGAAAGATAAGTATACCGGTTGCATTTGGCTGCCCCAAATTTAGATGTTCTAGGTTGAATAGTTGGTTTGCAGGAATACTTTGAAATTTTAGGTTTCACTTCATTTTCCCCTATAGGGATACATGCACATGGAACTCTAAATCAAACACGGATTTTGCTGTGTGCTTGTAACTTGACTCATTCAACGAGTTCTCAGTGCACTCTCTATGCATCGTTCCCTGTTGAAGTAGCCCTAAGCAGAGGCAAGGAAAACACACTTTCTTTGGAAAGTATTCACCGAGCTTCCAAAAAACTCAGAGATTACGGAAACCTCAGCCAATATTTTGTCACCCTATCTTGTTGATACTTGGTAGGAAAAAGGTGTATACCAGTTGCGCTTGGCTGCACAAATTTTGTTCTGCTAGGTTGAAGCATTCCTTGGCAGGATGACTTTGAATATTTAGGTTTTACTACATTTTCCCCTCTACGGATACATGCTTTTGAAAATCTATATCAAACATGGTTTGTGCTAGCTGCTTGAAACTTGACTCACTGAATGAATTCTCATTGTGCTCTCTACGCTTTGTTACCAGTTTATGTACACCTAAGCAGAGCAAAGAAAAATAGACTTTCATTTGAACGTGTTTGTAGAGCATCCACAGAACTCAAGAGTTTACTGGACTCTCAGCACATGTTCTTTCACCCGATCTTGTTGAAACTTGTTAGCAAAAATGAGTATATGGGTTGCACTTGGCAGCCCAAATTTCGTAATCTTATGTTGAAGAGTTCCTTTGCAGGAACACTTTGAATTTTTAGGTTTAACTTCTTTTTTCCCTATGTGAATACATGCATTTGGAATGCTAAATCAAACACAGTTTGTGATTCCTGTTTGAAACTTGGCTCACTCAATTAGTTCTCAGTGCACTCTCTATGCATTGTCCCCCGCTGAAGTATCCCCAAGCAGAGGCAAGGAAAATACGCTTTCTTATGTAAGTGTTTGCAGAGCTTCCACAAAACTCCCAAGTTTTCTGGAATTTCAGCGAATATTTTTTCACTTGATCTTGTTGATCCTAGGTAAGAAAGATGAGTATACCAGTTGCATTTGCCTGCCAAAATTTCGTTCTTCTAAGTTGAAGCATGTGCTTTCAGGAAGACATTGCCTTTGGGGGGTTTCTCTTCATTTTAACCAATAGGAATACATGCATTTGGAACTCTAAATCAAACACTGTTTGTGCTAGCTGCTTGAAGCTTGACTCACTCAATTAGTTCCTGGTGTACTCTCTGTGCTTTGTTCCCTGTTGAAGTGGTCCTAAGTGGAGGCGAGGAACATACGCTTTCCTTACAAAGCATTTACAGAGCTTCAACAGAGCTCCAAGTTAACTGGAATCCCTGCAAATATTTACTCACCTGATCTTGATGACACTGGTCAGGAAAGATGAGTATACCAGTTGCACTTAGCTACCCAAATGTCGTTCTTCTAGGTTGAAAAGTTCGTTTGCAGGAACACTTTGAATTTTTAGGTTTCACTTCACTTTTCCTTATAGGGACGTATGCATTTGGACTTATAAATGAAACACGGTTTATGCTAGCCGCTTGAAACTGAAACTCACTCAACTAGTTCTCAGTGCGATCTCTAGGCTTTGTTTTCTGTTGAAGTAACCCTAAGCAGAGGCCAGGGAAAGACACTTTCATTGGAAAGCATTTGCAGTGATTCCACAGAACTTTGAGTTTCCTGGAATCTCAGCAAATATTTTTTCACCCTAACTTGTTGTTAACTCGTCAGGAAAGATAAGTATACCGGTTGCATTTGGCTGCCCAAATTTAGATCTTCTAGGTTGAATAGTTGGTTTGCAGGAATACTTTGAAATTTTAGGTTTCACTTCATTTTCCCCTATAGGGATACATGCACATGGAACTCTAAATCAAACACGGTTTTTGCTGTGTGCTTGTAACTTGACTCATTCAACTAGTTCTCAGTGCACTCTCTATGCATTGTTCCCTGTTGAAGTAGCCCTAAGCAGAGGCAAGGAAAACACACTTTCTTTGGAAAGTATTCACCGAGCTTCCAAAAAACTCAGAGATTACGGAAACCTCAGCCAATATTTTGTCACCCTATCTTGTTGATACTTGGTAGGAAAAAGGTGTATACCAGTTGCGCTTGGCTGCCCAAATTTTGTTCTGCTAGGTTGAAGCATTCCTTGGCAGGATGACTTTGAATATTTAGGTTTTACTACATTTTCCCCTCTAGGGATACATGCTTTTGAAAATCTAAATCAAACATGGTTTGTGCTAGCTGCTTGAAACTTGACTCACTGAATGAATTCTCATTGTGCTCTCTACGCTTTGTTACCAGTTTATGTACACCTAAGCAGAGCAAAGAAAAATAGACTTTCATTTGAACGTGTTTGTAGAGCATCCACAGAACTCAAGAGTTTACTGGACTCTCAGCACATGTTCTTTCACCCGATCTTGTTGAAACTTGTTAGCAAAAATGAGTATATGGGTTGCACTTGGCAGCCCAAATTTCGTAATCTTATGTTGAAGAGTTCCTTTGCAGGAACACTTTGAATTTTTAGGTTTAACTTCTTTTTTCCCTATGTGAATACATGCATTTGGAATGCTAAATCAAACACAGTTTGTGATACCTGTTTGAAACTTGGCTCACTCAATTAGTTCTCAGTGCACTCTCTATGCATTGTCCCCCGCTGAAGTATCCCAAGCAGAGGCAAGGAAAATACGCTTTCTTATGTAAGTGTTTGCAGAGCTTCCACAAAACTCCCAAGTTTACTGGAATTTCAGCGAATATTTTTTCACTTGATCTTGTTGATCCTAGGTAAGAAAGATGAGTATACCAGTTGCATTTGCCTGCCAAAATTTCGTTCTTCTAAGTTGAAGCATGTGCTTTCAGGAAGACATTGCCTTTGGGGGGTTTCTCTTCATTTTAACCAATAGGAATACATGCATTTGGAACTCTAAATCAAACACTGTTTGTGCTAGCTGCTTGAAGCTTGACTCACTCAATTAGTTCCTGGTGTACTCTCTGTGCTTTGTTCCCTGTTGAAGTGGTCCTAAGTGGAGGCGAGGAACATACGCTTTCCTTACAAAGCATTTACAGAGCTTCAACAGAGCTCCAAGTTAACTGGAATCCCTGCAAATATTTACTCACCTGATCTTGATGACACTGGTCAGGAAAGATGAGTATACCAGTTGCACTTAGCTACCCAAATGTCGTTCTTCTAGGTTGAAAAGTTCGTTTGCAGGAACACTTTGAATTTTTAGGTTTCACTTCACTTTTCCTTATAGGGACGTATGCATTTGGACTTATAAATCAAACACGGTGTATGCTAGCCGCTTGAAACTGAAACTCACTCAACTAGTTCTCAGTGCGATCTCCATGCTTTGTTTTCTGTTGAAGTAACCCTAAGCAGAGGCCAGGGAAAGACACTTTCATTGGAAAGCATTTGCAGTGATTCCACAGAACTTTGAGTTTCCTGGAATCTCAGCAAATATTTTTTTCACCCTAACTTGTTGTTAACTCGTCAGGAAAGATAAGTATACCGGTTGCATTTGGCTGCCCAAATTTAGATGTTCTAGGTTGAATAGTTGGTTTGCAGGAATACTTTGAAATTTTAGGTTTCACTTCATTTTCCCCTATAGGGATACATGCACATGGAACTCTAAATCAAACACGGATTTTGCTGTGTGCTTGTAACTTGACTCATTCAACGAGTTCTCAGTGCACTCTCTATGCATCGTTCCCTGTTGAAGTAGCCCTAAGCAGAGGCAAGGAAAACACACTTTCTTTGGAATGTATTCACCGAGCTTCCAAAAAACTCAGAGATTACGGAAACCTCAGCCAATATTTTGTCACCCTATCTTGTTGATACTTGGTAGGAAAAAGGTGTATACCAGTTGCGCTTGGCTGCACAAATTTTGTTCTGCTAGGTTGAAGCATTCCTTGGCAGGATGACTTTGAATATTTAGGTTTTACTACATTTTCCCCTCTAGGGATACATGCTTTTGAAAATCTAAATCAAACATGGTTTGTGCTAGCTGCTTGAAACTTGACTCACTGAATGAATTCTCATTGTGCTCTCTACGCTTTGTTACCAGTTTATGTACACCTAAGCAGAGCAAAGAAAAATAGACTTTCATTTGAACGTGTTTGTAGAGCATCCACAGAACTCAAGAGTTTACTGGACTCTCAGCACATGTTCTTTCACCCGATCTTGTTGAAACTTGTTAGCAAAAATGAGTATATGGGTTGCACTTGGCAGCCCAAATTTCGTAATCTTATGTTGAAGAGTTCCTTTGCAGGAACACTTTGAATTTTTAGGTTTAACTTCTTTTTTCCCTATGTGAATACATGCATTTGGAATGCTAAATCAAACACAGTTTGTGATACCTGTTTGAAACTTGGCTCACTCAATTAGTTCTCAGTGCACTCTCTATGCATTGTCCCCCGCTGAAGTATCCCCAAGCAGAGGCAAGGAAAATACGCTTTCTTATGTAAGTGTTTGCAGAGCTTCCACAAAACTCCCAAGTTTACTGGAATTTCAGCGAATATTTTTTCACTTGATCTTGTTGATCCTAGGTAAGAAAGATGAGTATACCAGTTGCATTTGCCTGCCAAAATTTCGTTCTTCTAAGTTGAAGCATGTGCTTTCAGGAAGACATTGCCTTTGGGGGGTTTCTCTTCATTTTAACCAATAGGAATACATGCATTTGGAACTCTAAATCAAACACTGTTTGTGCTAGCTGCTTGAAGCTTGACTCACTCAATTAGTTCCTGGTGTACTCTCTGTGCTTTGTTCCCTGTTGAAGTGGTCCTAAGTGGAGGCGAGGAACATACGCTTTCCTTACAAAGCATTTACAGAGCTTCAACAGAGCTCCAAGTTAACTGGAATCCCTGCAAATATTTACTCACCTGATCTTGATGACACTGGTCAGGAAAGATGAGTATACCAGTTGCACTTAGCTACCCAAATGTCGTTCTTCTAGGTTGAAAAGTTCGTTTGCATGAACACTTTGAATTTTTAGGTTTCACTTCACTTTTCCTTATAGGGACGTATGCATTTGGACTTATAAATCAAACACGGTTTATGCTAGCCGCTTGAAACTGAAACTCACTCAACTAGTTCTCAGTGCGATCTCTATGCTTTGTTTTCTGTTGAAGTAACCCTAAGCAGAGGCCAGGGAAAGACACTTTCATTGGAAAGCATTTGCAGTGATTCCACAGAACTTTGAGTTTCCTGGAATCTCAGCAAATATTTTTTCACCCTAACTTGTTGTTAACTCGACAGGAAAGATAAGTATACCGGTTGCATTTGGCTGCCCAAATTTAGATCTTCTAGGTTGAATAGTTGGTTTGCAGGAATACTTTGAAATTTTAGGTTTCACTTCATTTTCCCCTATAGGGATACATGCACATGGAACTCTAAATCAAACACGGTTTTTGCTGTGTGCTTGTAACTTGACTCATTCAACTAGTTCTCAGTGCACTCTCTATGCATTGTTCCCTGTTGAAGTAGCCCTAAGCAGAGGCAAGGAAAACACACTTTCTTTGGAAAGTATTCACCGAGCTTCCAAAAAACTCAGAGATTACGGAAACCTCAGCCAATATTTTGTCACCCTATCTTGTTGATACTTGGTAGGAAAAAGGTGTATACCAGTTGCGCTTGGCTGCACAAATTTTGTTCTGCTAGGTTGAAGCATTCCTTGGCAGGATGACTTTGAATATTTAGGTTTTACTACATTTTCCCCTCTAGGGATACATGCTTTTGAAATCTAAATCAAACATGGTTTGTGCTAGCTGCTTGAAACTTGACTCACTGAATGAATTCTCATTGTGCTCTCTACGCTTTGTTACCAGTTTATGTACACCTAAGCAGAGCAAAGAAAAATAGACTTTCATTTGAACGTGTTTGTAGAGCATCCACAGAACTCAAGAGTTTACTGGACTCTCAGCACATGTTCTTTCACCCGATCTTGTTGAAACTTGTTAGCAAAAATGAGTATATGGGTTGCACTTGGCAGCCCAAATTTCGTAATCTTATGTTGAAGAGTTCCTTTGCAGGAACACTTTGAATTTTTAGGTTTAACTTCTTTTTTCCCTATGTGAATACATGCATTTGGAATGCTAAATCAAACACAGTTTGTGATACCTGTTTGAAACTTGGCTCACTCAATTAGTTCTCAGTGCACTCTCTATGCATTGTCCCCCGCTGAAGTATCCCCAAGCAGAGGCAAGGAAAATACGCTTTCTTATGTAAGTGTTTGCAGAGCTTCCACAAAACTCCCAAGTTTACTGGAATTTCAGCGAATATTTTTTCACTTGATCTTGTTGATCCTAGGTAAGAAAGATGAGTATACCAGTTGCATTTGCCTGCCAAAATTTCGTTCTTCTAAGTTGAAGCATGTGCTTTCAGGAAGACATTGCCTTTGGGGGGTTTCTCTTCATTTTAACCAATAGGAATACATGCATTTGGAACTCTAAATCAAACACTGTTTGTGCTAGCTGCTTGAAGCTTGACTCACTCAATTAGTTCCTGGTGTACTCTCTGTGCTTTGTTCCCTGTTGAAGTGGTCCTAAGTGGAGGCGAGGAACATACGCTTTCCTTACAAAGCATTTACAGAGCTTCAACAGAGCTCCAAGTTAACTGGAATCCCTGCAAATATTTACTCACCTGATCTTGATGACACTGGTCAGGAAAGATGAGTATACCAGTTGCACTTAGCTACCCAAATGTCGTTCTTCTAGGTTGAAAAGTTCGTTTGCAGGAACACTTTGAATTTTTAGGTTTCACTTCACTTTTCCTTATAGGGATGTATGCATTTGGACTTATAAATCAAACACGGTTTATGCTAGCCGCTTGAAACTGAAACTCACTCAACTAGTTCTCAGTGCGATCTCTATGCTTTGTTTTCTGTTGAAGTAACCCTAAGCAGAGGCCAGGGAAAGACACTTTCATTGGAAAGCATTTGCAGTGATTCCACAGAACTTTGAGTTTCCTGGAATCTCAGCAAATATTTTTTCACCCTAACTTGTTGTTAACTCGTCAGGAAAGATAAGTATACCGGTTGCATTTGGCTGCCCAAATTTAGATCTTCTAGGTTGAATAGTTGGTTTGCAGGAATACTTTGAAATTTTAGGTTTCACTTCATTTTCCCCTATAGGGATACATGCACATGGAACTCTAAATCAAACACGGTTTTTGCTGTGTGCTTGTAACTTGACTCATTCAACGAGTTCTCAGTGCACTCTCTATGCATTGTTCCCTGTTGAAGTAGCCCTAAGCAGAGGCAAGGAAAACACACTTTCTTTGGAAAGTATTCACCGAGCTTCAAAAAACTCAGAGATTACGGAAACCTCAGCCAATATTTTGTCACCCTATCTTGTTGATACTTGGTAGGAAAAAGGTGTATACCAGTTGCGCTTGGCTGCACAAATTTTGTTCTGCTAGGTTGAAGCATTCCTTGGCAGGATGACTTTGAATATTTAGGTTTTACTACATTTTCCCCTCTAGGGATACATGCTTTTGAAAATCTAAATCAAACATGGTTTGTGCTAGCTGCTTGAAACTTGACTCACTGAATGAATTCTCATTGTGCTCTCTACGCTTTGTTACCAGTTTATGTACACCTAAGCAGAGCAAAGAAAAATAGACTTTCATTTGAACGTGTTTGTAGAGCATCCACAGAACTCAAGAGTTTACTGGACTCTCAGCACATGTTCTTTCACCCGATCTTGTTGAAACTTGTTAGCAAAAATGAGTATATGGGTTGCACTTGGCAGCCCAAATTTCGTAATCTTATGTTGAAGAGTTCCTTTGCAGGAACACTTTGAATTTTTAGGTTTAACTTCTTTTTTCCCTATGTGAATACATGCATTTGGAATGCTAAATCAAACACAGTTTGTGATACCTGTTTGAAACTTGGCTCACTCAATTAGTTCTCAGTGCACTCTCTATGCATTGTCCCCCGCTGAAGTATCCCCAAGCAGAGGCAAGGAAAATACGCTTTCTTATGTAAGTGTTTGCAGAGCTTCCACAAAACTCCCAAGTTTACTGGAATTTCAGCGAATATTTTTTCACTTGATCTTGTTGATCCTAGGTAAGAAAGATGAGTATACCAGTTGCATTTGCCTGCCAAAATTTCGTTCTTCTAAGTTGAAGCATGTGCTTTCAGGAAGACATTGCCTTTGGGGGGTTTCTCTTCATTTTAACCAATAGGAATACATGCATTTGGAACTCTAAATCAAACACTGTTTGTGCTAGCTGCTTGAAGCTTGACTCACTCAATTAGTTCCTGGTGTACTCTCTGTGCTTTGTTCCCTGTTGAAGTGGTCCTAAGTGGAGGCGAGGAACATACGCTTTCCTTACAAAGCATTTACAGAGCTTCAACAGAGCTCCAAGTTAACTGGAATCCCTGCAAATATTTACTCACCTGATCTTGATGACACTGGTCAGGAAAGATGAGTATACCAGTTGCACTTAGCTACCCAAATGTCGTTCTTCTAGGTTGAAAAGTTCGTTTGCAGGAACACTTTGAATTTTTAGGTTTCACTTCACTTTTCCTTATAGGGACGTATGCATTTGGACTTATAAATCAAACACGGTTTATGCTAGCCGCTTGAAACTGAAACTCACTCAACTAGTTCTCAGTGCGATCTCTATGCTTTGTTTTCTGTTGAAGTAACCCTAAGCAGAGGCCAGGGAAAGACACTTTCATTGGAAAGCATTTGCAGTGATTCCACAGAACTTTGAGTTTCCTGGAATCTCAGCAAATATTTTTTCACCCTAACTTGTTGTTAACTCGTCAGGAAAGATAAGTATACCGGTTGCATTTGGCTGCCCAAATTTAGATCTTCTAGGTTGAATAGTTGGTTTGCAGGAATACTTTGAAATTTTAGGTTTCACTTCATTTTCCCCTATAGGGATACATGCACATGGAACTCTAAATCAAACACGGTTTTTGCTGTGTGCTTGTAACTTGACTCATTCAACGAGTTCTCAGTGCACTCTCTATGCATTGTTCCCTGTTGAAGTAGCCCTAAGCAGAGGCAAGGAAAACACACTTTCTTTGGAAAGTATTCACCGAGCTTCCAAAAAACTCAGAGATTACGGAAACCTCAGCCAATATTTTGTCACCCTATCTTGTTGATACTTGGTAGGAAAAAGGTGTATACCAGTTGCGCTTGGCTGCACAAATTTTGTTCTGCTAGGTTGAAGCATTCCTTGGCAGGATGACTTTGAATATTTAGGTTTTACTACATTTTCCCCTCTAGGGATACATGCTTTTGAAAATCTAAATCAAACATGGTTTGTGCTAGCTGCTTGAAACTTGACTCACTGAATGAATTCTCATTGTGCTCTCTACGCTTTGTTACCAGTTTATGTACACCTAAGCAGAGCAAAGAAAAATAGACTTTCATTTGAACGTGTTTGTAGAGCATCCACAGAACTCAAGAGTTTACTGGACTCTCAGCACATGTTCTTTCACCCGATCTTGTTGAAACTTGTTAGCAAAAATGAGTATATGGGTTGCACTTGGCAGCCCAAATTTCGTAATCTTATGTTGAAGAGTTCCTTTGCAGGAACACTTTGAATTTTTAGGTTTAACTTCTTTTTTCCCTATGTGAATACATGCATTTGGAATGCTAAATCAAACACAGTTTGTGATTCCTGTTTGAAACTTGGCTCACTCAATTAGTTCTCAGTGCACTCTCTATGCATTGTCCCCCGCTGAAGTATCCCGAAGCAGAGGCAAGGAAAATACGCTTTCTTATGTAAGTGTTTGCAGAGCTTCCACAAAACTCCCAAGTTTTCTGGAATTTCAGCGAATATTTTTTCACTTGATCTTGTTGATCCTAGGTAAGAAAGATGAGTATACCAGTTGCATTTGCCTGCCAAAATTTCGTTCTTCTAAGTTGAAGCATGTGCTTTCAGGAAGACATTGCCTTTGGGGGGTTTCTCTTCATTTTAACCAATAGGAATACATGCATTTGGAACTCTAAATCAAACACTGTTTGTGCTAGCTGCTTGAAGCTTGACTCACTCAATTAGTTCCTGGTGTACTCTCTGTGCTTTGTTCCCTGTTGAAGTGGTCCTAAGTGGAGGCGAGGAACATACGCTTTCCTTACAAAGCATTTACAGAGCTTCAACAGAGCTCCAAGTTAACTGGAATCCCTGCAAATATTTACTCACCTGATCTTGATGACACTGGTCAGGAAAGATGAGTATACCAGTTGCACTTAGCTACCCAAATGTCGTTCTTCTAGGTTGAAAAGTTCGTTTGCAGGAACACTTTGAATTTTTAGGTTTCACTTCACTTTTCCTTATAGGGACGTATGCATTTGGACTTATAAATCAAACACGGTTTATGCTAGCCGCTTGAAACTGAAACTCACTCAACTAGTTCTCAGTGCGATCTCTATGCTTTGTTTTCTGTTGAAGTAACCCTAAGCAGAGGCCAGGGAAAGACACTTTCATTGGAAAGCATTTGCAGTGATTGCACAGAACTTTGAGTTTCCTGGAATCTCAGCAAATATTTTTTCACCCTAACTTGTTGTTAACTCGACAGGAAAGATAAGTATACCGGTTGCATTTGGCTGCCCAAATTTAGATCTTCTAGGTTGAATAGTTGGTTTGCAGGAATACTTTGAAATTTTAGGTTTCACTTCATTTTCCCCTATAGGGATACATGCACATGGAACTCTAAATCAAACACGGTTTTTGCTGTGTGCTTGTAACTTGACTCATTCAACGAGTTCTCAGTGCACTCTCTATGCATTGTTCCTTGTTGAAGTAGCCCTAAGCAGAGGCAAGGAAAACACACTTTCTTTGGAAAGTATTCACCGAGCTTCCAAAAAACTCAGAGATTACGGAAACCTCAGCCAATATTTTGTCACCCTATCTTGTTGATACTTGGTAGGAAAAAGGTGTATTCCAGTTGCGCTTGGCTGCACAAATTTTGTTCTGCTAGGTTGAAGCATTCCTTGGCAGGATGACTTTGAATATTTAGGTTTTACTACATTTTCCCCTCTGGGATACATGCTTTTGAAAATCTAAATCAAACACGGTTTGTGCTAGCTGCTTGAAACTTGACTCACTGAATGAATTCTCATTGTGCTCTCTACGCTTCGTTACCGGTTTATGTACCCCTAAGCAGAGCAAAGAAAAATAGACTTTCATTTGAACGTGTTTGTAGAGCATCCACAGAACTCAAGAGTTTACTGGACTCTCAGCCAATGTTTTTTCACCCGATCTTGTTGAAACTTGGCAGCAAAAATGAGTATATGGGTTGCACTTGGCAGCCCAAATTTCGTAATCTTATGTTGAAGAGTTCCTTTGCAGGAACACTTTGAATTTTTAGGTTTAACTTCTTTTTTCCCTATGTGAATACATGCATTTGGAATGCTAAATCAAACACAGTTTGTGATACCTGTTTGAAACTTGGCTCACTCAATTAGTTCTCAGTGCACTCTCTATGCATTGTCCCCCGCTGAAGTATCCCCAAGCAGAGGCAAGGAAAATACGCTTTCTTATGTAAGTGTTTGCAGAGCTTCCACAAAACTCCCAAGTTTACTGGAATTTCAGCGAATATTTTTTCACTTGATCTTGTTGATCCTAGGTAAGAAAGATGAGTATACCAGTTGCATTTGCCTGCCAAAATTTCGTTCTTCTAAGTTGAAGCATGTGCTTTCAGGAAGACATTGCCTTTGGGGGGTTTCTCTTCATTTTAACCTATAGGAATACATGCATTTGGAACTCTAAATCAAACACTGTTTGTGCTAGCTGCTTGAAGCTTGACTCACTCAATTAGTTCCTGGTGTACTCTCTGTGCTTTGTTCCCTGTTGAAGTGGTCCTAAGTGGAGGCGAGGAACATACGCTTTCCTTAGAAAGCATTTACAGAGCTTCAACAGAGCTCCAAGTTAACTGGAATCTCTGCGAATATTTACTCACCTGATCTTGATGACCCTTGTCAGGAAAGATGAGTATACCAGTTGCACTTAGCTACCCAAATGTCGTTCTTCTAGGTTGAAAAGTTCGTTTGCAGGAACACTTTGAATTTTTAGGTTTCACTTCACTTTTCCTTATAGGGACGTATGCATTTGGACTTATAAATCAAACACGGTTTATGCTAGCCGCTTGAAAGTGAAACTCACTCAACTAGTTCTCAGTGCGATCTCTAGGCTTTGTTTTCTGTTGAAGTAACCCTAAGCAGAGGCCAGGGAAAGACACTTTCATTGGAAAGCATTTGCAGTGATTGCACAGAAGTTTGAGTTTCCTGGAATCTCAGCAAATATTTTTTCACCCTAACTTGTTGTTAACTCGACAGGAAAGATAAGTATACCGGTTGCATTTGGCTGCCCAAATTTAGATCTTCTAGGTTGAATAGTTGGTTTGCAGGAATACTTTGAAATTTTAGGTTTCACTTCATTTTCCCCTATAGGGATACATGCACATGGAACTCTAAATCAAACACGGTTTTTGCTGTGTGCTTGTAACTTGACTCATTCAACTAGTTCTCAGTGCACTCTCTATGCATTGTTCCCTGTTGAAGTAGCCCTAAGCAGAGGCAAGGAAAACACACTTTCTTTGGAAAGTATTCACCGAGCTTCCAAAAAACTCAGAGATTACGGAAACCTCAGCCAATATTTTGTCACCCTATCTTGTTGATACTTGGTAGGAAAAAGGTGTATACCAGTTGCGCTTGGCTGCACACATTTTGTTCTGCTAGGTTGAAGCATTCCTTGGCAGGATGACTTTGAATATTTAGGTTTTACTACATTTTCCCCTCTGGGATACATGCTTTTGAAAATCTAAATCAAACACGGTTTGTGCTAGCTGCTTGAAACTTGACTCACTGAATGAATTCTCATTGTGCTATCTACGCTTTGTTACCAGTTTATGTACACCTAAGCAGAGCAAAGAAAAATAGACTTTCATTTGAACGTGTTTGTAGAGCATCCACAGAACTCAAGAGTTTACTGGACTCTCAGCACATGTTTTTTCACCCGATCTTGTTGAAACTTGTTAGCAAAAATGAGTATATGGGTTGCACTTGGCAGCCCAAATTTCGTAATCTTATGTTGAAGAGTTCCTTTGCAGGAACACTTTGAATTTTTAGGTTTAACTTCTTTTTTCCCTATGTGAATACATGCATTTGGAATGCTAAATCAAACACAGTTTGTGATACCTGTTTGAAACTTGGCTCACTCAATTAGTTCTCAGTGCACTCTCTATGCATTGTCCCCCGCTGAAGTATCCCCAAGCAGAGGCAAGGAAAATACGCTTTCTTATGTAAGTGTTTGCAGAGCTTCCACAAAACTCCCAAGTTTACTGGAATTTCAGCGAATATTTTTTCACTTGATCTTGTTGATCCTAGGTAAGAAAGATGAGTATACCAGTTGCATCTGCCTGCCAAAATTTCGTTCTTCTAAGTTGAAGCATGTGCTTTCAGGAAGACATTGCCTTTGGGGGGTTTCTCTTCATTTTAACCTATAGGAATACATGCATTTGGAACTCTAAATCAAACACTGTTTGTGCTAGCTGCTTGAAGCTTGACTCACTCAATTAGTTCCTGGTGTACTCTCTGTGCTTTGTTCCCTGTTGAAGTGGTCCTAAGTGGAGGCGAGGAACATACGCTTTCCTTACAAAGCATTTACAGAGCTTCAACAGAGCTCCAAGTTAACTGGAATCCCTGCAAATATTTACTCACCTGATCTTGATGACACTGGTCAGGAAAGATGAGTATACCAGTTGAACTTACCTACCCAAATGTCGTTCTTCTAGGTTGAAAAGTTCGTTTGCAGGAACACTTTGAATTTTTAGGTTTCACTTCACTTTTCCTTATAGGGACGTATGCATTTGGACTTATAAATCAAACACGGTTTATGCTAGCCGCTTGAAACTGAAACTCACTCAACTAGTTCTCAGTGCGATCTCTATGCTTTGTTTTCTGTTGAAGTAACCCTAAGCAGAGGCCAGGGAAAGACACTTTCATTGGAAAGCATTTGCAGTGATTCCACAGAACTTTGAGTTTCCTGGAATCTCAGCAAATATTTTTTCACCCTAACTTGTTGTTAACTCGACAGGAAAGATAAGTATACCGGTTGCATTTGGCTGCCCAAATTTAGATCTTCTAAGTTGAATAGTTGGTTTGCAGGAATACTTTGAAATTTTAGGTTACACTTCATTTTCCCCTATACGGATACATGCACATGGAACTCTAAATCAAACACGGTTTTTGCTGTGTGCTTGTAACTTGACTCATTCAACTAGTTCTCAGTGCACTCTCTATGCATTGTTCCCTGTTGAAGTAGCCCTAAGCAGAGGCAAGGAAAACACACTTTCTTTGGAAAGTATTCACCGAACTTCCAAAAAACTCAGAGATTACGGAAACCTCAGCCAATATTTTGTCACCCTATCTTGTTGATACTTGGTAGGAAAAAGGTGTATACCAGTTGCGCTTGGCTGCACAAATTTTGTTCTGCTAGGTTGAAGCATTCCTTGGCAGGATGACTTTGAATATTTAGGTTTTACTACATTTTCCCCTCTAGGGATACATGCTTTTGAAAATCTAAATCAAACACGGTTTGTGCTAGCTGCTTGAAACTTGACTCACTGAATGAATTCTCATTGTGCTCTCTACGCTTCGTTACCAGTTTATGTACCCCTAAGCAGAGCAAAGAAAAATATACTTTCATTTGAACGTGTTTGTAGAGCATCCACAGAACTCAAGAGTTTACTGGACTCTCAGCAAATGTTTTTTCACCCGATCTTGTTGAAACGTGGCAGCAAAAATGAGTATATGGGTTGCACTTGGCAGCCCAAATTTCGTAATCTTATGTTGAAGAGTTCCTTTGCAGGAACACTTTGAATTTTTAGGTTTAACTTCTTTTTTCCCTATGTGAATACATGCATTTGGAATGCTAAATCAAACACAGTTTGTGATACCTGTTTGAAACTTGGCTCACTCAATTAGTTCTCAGTGCACTCTCTATGCATTGTCCTCCGCTGATGTATCCCCAAGCAGAGGCAAGGAAAATACGCTTTCTTATGTAAGTGTTTGCAGAGCTTCCACAAAACTCCCAAGTTTACTGGAATTTCAGCGAATATTTTTTCACTTGATCTTGTTGATCCTAGGTAAGAAAGATGAGTATACCAGTTGCATTTGCTTGCCAAAATTTCGTTCTTCTAAGTTGAAGCATGTGCTTTCAGGAAGACATTGCCTTTGGGGGGTTTCTCTTCATTTTAACCTATAGGAATACATGCATTTGGAACTCTAAATCAAACACTGTTTGTGCTAGCTGCTTGAAGCTTGACTCACTCAATTAGTTCCTGGTGTACTCTCTGTGCTTTGTTCCCTGTTGAAGTGGTCCTAAGTGGAGGCGAGGAACATACGCTTTCCTTACAAAGCATTTACAGAGCTTCAACAGAGCTCCAAGTGAACTGGAATCCCTGCAAATATTTACTCACCTGATCTTGATGACACTGGTCAGGAAAGATGAGTATACCAGTTGCACTTAGCTACCCAAATGTCGTTCTTCTAGGTTGAAAAGTTCGTTTGCAGGAACACTTTGAATTTTTAGGTTTCACTTCACTTTTCCTTATAGGGACGTATGCATTTGGACTTATAAATCAAACACGGTTTATGCTAGCCGCTTGAAACTGAAACTCACTCAACTAGTTCTCAGTGCGATCTCTATGCTTTGTTTTCTGTTGAAGTAACCCTAAGCAGAGGCCAGGGAAAGACACTTTCATTGGAAAGCATTTGCAGTGATTCCACAGAACTTTGAGTTTCCTGGAATCTCAGAAAATATTTTTTCACCCTAACTTGCTGTTAACTCGACAGGAAAGATAAGTATACCGGTTGCATTTGGCTGCCCAAATTTAGATCTTCTAGGTTGAATAGTTGGTTTGCAGGAATACTTTGAAATTTTAGGTTTCACTTCTTTTCCCCTATACGGATACATGCATATGGAACTCTAAATCAAACACGGTTTTTGCTGTGTGCTTGTAACTTGACTTTTTCAACTAGTTCTCAGTGCACTCTCTATGCATTGTTCCCTGTTGAAGTAGCCCTAAGCAGAGGCAGGGAAAACACACTTTCTTTGGAAAGTGTTCACCGAGCTTCCAAAAAACTCAGAGATTACGGAAACTTCAGCCAATATTTTGTCACCCTATCTTGTTGATACTTGGTAGGAAAAAGGTGTATACCAGTTGCGCTTGGCTGCACAAATTTTGTTCTGCTAGGTTGAAGCATTCCTTTGCAGGATGACTTTGAATATTTAGGTTTTACTACATTTTCCCCTCTAGCTATACATGCTTTTGAAAATCTAAATCAAACACGGTTTGTGCTAGCTGCTTGAAACTTGACTCACTGAATGAATTCTCATTGTGCTCTCTACGCTTCGTTACCGGTTTTTGTACCCCTAAGCAGAGCAAAGAAAAATAGACTTTCATTTGAACGTGTTTGTAGAGCATCCACAGAACTCAAGAGTTTACTGGACTCTCAGCAAATGTTTTTTCACCCGATCTTGTTGAAACTTGGCAGCAAAAATGAGTATATGGGTTGCACTTGGCAGCCCAAATTTCGTAATCTTATGTTGAAGAGTTCCTTTGCAGGAACACTTTGAATTTTTAGGTTTAACTTCTTTTTTCCCTATGTGAATACATGCATTTGGAATGCTAAATCAAACACAGTTTGTGATACCTGTTTGAAACTTGGCTCACTCAATTAGTTCTCAGTGCACTCTCTATGCATTGTCCCCCGCTGAAGTATCCCCAAGCAGAGGCAAGGAAAATACGCTTTCTTATGTAAGTGTTTGCAGAGCTTCCACAAAACTCCCAAGTTTACTGGAATTTCAGCGAATATTTTTTCACTTGATCTTGTTGATCCTAGGTAAGAAAGATGAGTATACCAGTTGCATTTGCCTGCCAAAATTTCGTTCTTCTAAGTTGAAGCATGTGCTTTCAGGAAGACATTGCCTTTGGGGGGTTTCTCTTCATTTTAACCTATAGGAATACATGCATTTGGAACTCTAAATCAAACACTGTTTGTGCTAGCTGCTTGAAGCTTGACTCACTCAATTAGTTCCTGGTGTACTCTCTGTGCTTTTTTCCCTGTTGAAGTGGTCCTAAGTGGAGGCGAGGAACATACGCTTTCCTTACAAAGCATTTACAGAGCTTCAACAGAGCTCCAAGTGAACTGGAATCCCTGCAAATATTTACTCACCTGATCTTGATGACACTGGTCAGGAAAGATGAGTATACCAGTTGCACTTAGCTACCCAAATGTCGTTCTTCTAGGTTGAAAAGTTCGTTTGCAGGAACACTTTGAATTTTTAGGTTTCACTTCACTTTTCCTTATAGGGACGTATGCATTTGGACTTATAAATCAAACACGGTTTATGCTAGCCGCTTGAAACTGAAACTCACTCAACTAGTTCTCAGTGCGATCTCTATGCTTTGTTTTCTGTTGAAGTAACCCTAAGCAGAGGCCAGGGAAAGACACTTTCATTGGAAAGCATTTGCAGTGATTCCACAGAACTTTGAGTTTCCTGGAATCTCAGAAAATATTTTTTCACCCTAACTTGCTGTTAACTCGACAGGAAAGATAAGTATACCGGTTGCATTTGGCTGCCCAAATTTAGATCTTCTAGGTTGAATAGTTGGTTTGCAGGAATACTTTGAAATTTTAGGTTTCACTTCTTTTCCCCTATACGGATACATGCATATGGAACTCTAAATCAAACACGGTTTTTGCTGTGTGCTTGTAACTTGACTTTTTCAACTAGTTCTCAGTGCACTCTCTATGCATTGATCCCTGTTGAAGTAGCCCTAAGCAGAGGCAAGGAAAACACACTTTCTTTGGAAAGTGTTCACCGAGCTTCCAAAAAACTCAGAGATTACGGAAACCTCAGCCAATATTTTGTCACCCTATCTTGTTGATACTTGGTAGGAAAAAGGTGTATACCAGTTGCGCTTGGCTGCACAAATTTTGTTCTGCTAGGTTGAAGCATTCCTTTGCAGGATGACTTTGAATATTTAGGTTTTACTACATTTTCCCCTCTAGGGATACATGCTTTTGAAAATCTAAATCAAACACGGTTTGTGCTAGCTGCTTGAAACTTGACTCACTGAATGAATTCTCATTGTGCTCTCTACGCTTCGTTACCGGTTTATGTACCCCTAAGCAGAGCAAAGAAAAATAGACTTTCATTTGAACGTGTTTGTAGAGCATCCACAGAACTCAAGAGTTTACTGGACTCTCAGCAAATGTTTTTTCACCCGATCTTGTTGAAACTTGGCAGCAAAAATGAGTATATGGGTTGCACTTGGCAGCCCAAATTTCGTAATCTTATGTTGAAGAGTTCCTTTGCAGGAACACTTTGAATTTTTAGGTTTAACTTCTTTTTTCCCTATGTGAATACATGCATTTGGAATGCTAAATCAAACACAGTTTGTGATACCTGTTTGAAACTTGGCTCACTCAATTAGTTCTCAGTGCACTCTCTATGCATTGTCCCCCGCTGAAGTATCCCCAAGCAGAGGCAAGGAAAATACGCTTTCTTATGTAAGTGTTTGCAGAGCTTCCACAAAACTCCCAAGTTTACTGGAATTTCAGCGAATATTTTTTCACTTGATCTTGTTGATCCTAGGTAAGAAAGATGAGTATACCAGTTGCATTTGCCTGCCAAAATTTCGTTCTTCTAAGTTGAAGCATGTGCTTTCAGGAAGACATTGCCTTTGGGGGGTTTCTCTTCATTTTAACCTATAGGAATACATGCATTTGGAACTCTAAATCAAACACTGTTTGTGCTAGCTGCTTGAAGCTTGACTCACTCAATTAGTTCCTGGTGTACTCTCTGTGCTTTGTTCCCTGTTGAAGTGGTCCTAAGTGGAGGCGAGGAACATACGCTTTCCTTACAAAGCATTTACAGAGCTTCAACAGAGCTCCAAGTGAACTGGAATCCCTGCAAATATTTACTCACCTGATCTTGATGACACTGGTCAGGAAAGATGAGTATACCAGTTGCACTTAGCTACCCAAATGTCGTTCTTCTAGGTTGAAAAGTTCGTTTGCAGGAACACTTTGAATTTTTAGGTTTCACTTCACTTTTCCTTATAGGGACGTATGCATTTGGACTTATAAATCAAACACGGTTTATGCTAGCCGCTTGAAACTGAAACTCACTCAACTAGTTCTCAGTGCGATCTCTATGCTTTGTTTTCTGTTGAAGTAACCCTAAGCAGAGGCCAGGGAAAGACACTTTCATTGGAAAGCATTTGCAGTGATTCCACAGAACTTTGAGTTTCCTGGAATCTCAGAAAATATTTTTTCACCCTAACTTGCTGTTAACTCGACAGGAAAGATAAGTATACCGGTTGCATTTGGCTGCCCAAATTTAGATCTTCTAGGTTGAATAGTTGGTTTGCAGGAATACTTTGAAATTTTAGGTTTCACTTCTTTTCCCCTATACGGATACATGCATATGGAACTCTAAATCAAACACGGTTTTTGCTGTGTGCTTGTAACTTGACTTTTTCAACTAGTTCTCAGTGCACTCTCTATGCATTGATCCCTGTTGAAGTAGCCCTAAGCAGAGGCAAGGAAAACACACTTTCTTTGGAAAGTGTTCACCGAGCTTCCAAAAAACTCAGAGATTACGGAAACCTCAGCCAATATTTTGTCACCCTATCTTGTTGATACTTGGTAGGAAAAAGGTGTATACCAGTTGCGCTTGGCTGCACAAATTTTGTTCTGCTAGGTTGAAGCATTCCTTTGCAGGATGACTTTGAATATTTAGGTTTTACTACATTTTCCCCTCTAGGGATACATGCTTTTGAAAATCTAAATCAAACACGGTTTGTGCTAGCTGCTTGAAACTTGACTCACTGAATGAATTCTCATTGTGCTCTCTACGCTTCGTTACCGGTTTATGTACCCCTAAGCAGAGCAAAGAAAAATAGACTTTCATTTGAACGTGTTTGTAGAGCATCCACAGAACTCAAGAGTTTACTGGACTCTCAGCCAATGTTTTTTCACCCGATCTTGTTGAAACTTGGCAGCAAAAATGAGTATATGGGTTGCACTTGGCAGCCCAAATTTCGTAATCTTATGTTGAAGAGTTCCTTTGCAGGAACACTTTGAATTTTTAGGTTTAACTTCTTTTTTCCCTATGTGAATACATGCATTTGGAATGCTAAATCAAACACAGTTTGTGATACCTGTTTGAAACTTGGCTCACTCAATTAGTTCTCAGTGCACTCTCTATGCATTGTCCCCCGCTGAAGTATCCCCAAGCAGAGGCAAGGAAAATACGCTTTCTTATGTAAGTGTTTGCAGAGCTTCCACAAAACTCCCAAGTTTACTGGAATTTCAGCGAATATTTTTTCACTTGATCTTGTTGATCCTAGGTAAGAAAGATGAGTATACCAGTTGCATTTGCCTGCCAAAATTTCGTTCTTCTAAGTTGAAGCATGTGCTTTCAGGAAGACATTGCCTTTGGGGGGTTTCTCTTCATTTTAACCTATAGGAATACATGCATTTGGAACTCTAAATCAAACACTGTTTGTGCTAGCTGCTTGAAGCTTGACTCACTCAATTAGTTCCTGGTGTACTCTCTGTGCTTTGTTCCCTGTTGAAGTGGTCCTAAGTGGAGGCGAGGAACATACGCTTTCCTTACAAAGCATTTACAGAGCTTCAACAGAGCTCCAAGTGAACTGGAATCCCTGCAAATATTTACTCACCTGATCTTGATGACACTGGTCAGGAAAGATGAGTATACCAGTTGCACTTAGCTACCCAAATGTCGTTCTTCTAGGTTGAAAAGTTCGTTTGCAGGAACACTTTGAATTTTTAGGTTTCACTTCACTTTTCCTTATAGGGACGTATGCATTTGGACTTATAAATCAAACACGGTTTATGCTAGCCGCTTGAAACTGAAACTCACTCAACTAGTTCTCAGTGCGATCTCTATGCTTTGTTTTCTGTTGAAGTAACCCTAAGCAGAGGCCAGGGAAAGACACTTTCATTGGAAAGCATTTGCAGTGATTCCACAGAACTTTGAGTTTCCTGGAATCTCAGAAAATATTTTTTCACCCTAACTTGCTGTTAACTCGACAGGAAAGATAAGTATACCGGTTGCATTTGGCTGCCCAAATTTAGATCTTCTAGGTTGAATAGTTGGTTTGCAGGAATACTTTGAAATTTTAGGTTTCACTTCTTTTCCCCTATACGGATACATGCATATGGAACTCTAAATCAAACACGGTTTTTGCTGTGTGCTTGTAACTTGACTTTTTCAACTAGTTCTCAGTGCACTCTCTATGCATTGATCCCTGTTGAAGTAGCCCTAAGCAGAGGCAAGGAAAACACACTTTCTTTGGAAAGTGTTCACCGAGCTTCCAAAAAACTCAGAGATTACGGAAACCTCAGCCAATATTTTGTCACCCTATCTTGTTGATACTTGGTAGGAAAAAGGTGTATACCAGTTGCGCTTGGCTGCACAAATTTTGTTCTGCTAGGTTGAAGCATTCCTTTGCAGGATGACTTTGAATATTTAGGTTTTACTACATTTTCCCCTCTAGGGATACATGCTTTTGAAAATCTAAATCAAACACGGTTTGTGCTAGCTGCTTGAAACTTGACTCACTGAATGAATTCTCATTGTGCTCTCTACGCTTCGTTACCGGTTTATGTACCCCTAAGCAGAGCAAAGAAAAATAGACTTTCATTTGAACGTGTTTGTAGAGCATCCACAGAACTCAAGAGTTTACTGGACTCTCAGCCAATGTTTTTTCACCCGATCTTGTTGAAACTTGGCAGCAAAAATGAGTATATGGGTTGCACTTGGCAGCCCAAATTTCGTAATCTTATGTTGAAGAGTTCCTTTGCAGGAACACTTTGAATTTTTAGGTTTAACTTCTTTTTTCCCTATGTGAATACATGCATTTGGAATGCTAAATCAAACACAGTTTGTGATACCTGTTTGAAACTTGGCTCACTCAATTAGTTCTCAGTGCACTCTCTATGCATTGTCCCCCGCTGAAGTATCCCCAAGCAGAGGCAAGGAAAATACGCTTTCTTATGTAAGTGTTTGCAGAGCTTCCACAAAACTCCCAAGTTTACTGGAATTTCAGCGAATATTTTTTCACTTGATCTTGTTGATCCTAGGTAAGAAAGATGAGTATACCAGTTGCATTTGCCTGCCAAAATTTCGTTCTTCTAAGTTGAAGCATGTGCTTTCAGGAAGACATTGCCTTTGGGGGGTTTCTCTTCATTTTAACCTATAGGAATACATGCATTTGGAACTCTAAATCAAACACTGTTTGTGCTAGCTGCTTGAAGCTTGACTCACTCAATTAGTTCCTGGTGTACTCTCTGTGCTTTGTTCCCTGTTGAAGTGGTCCTAAGTGGAGGCGAGGAACATACGCTTTCCTTACAAAGCATTTACAGAGCTTCAACAGAGCTCCAAGTTAACTGGAATCCCTGCAAATATTTACTCACCTGATCTTGATGACACTGGTCAGGAAAGATGAGTATACCAGTTGCACTTAGCTACCCAAATGTCGTTCTTCTAGGTTGAAAAGTTCGTTTGCAGGAACACTTTGAATTTTTAGGTTTCACTTCACTTTTCCTTATAGGGACGTATGCATTTGGACTTATAAATCAAACACGGTTTATGCTAGCCGCTTGAAACTGAAACTCACTCAACTAGTTCTCAGTGCGATCTCTATGCTTTGTTTTCTGTTGAAGTAACCCTAAGCAGAGGCCAGGGAAAGACACTTTCATTGGAAAGCATTTGCAGTGATTCCACAGAACTTTGAGTTTCCTGGAATCTCAGAAAATATTTTTTCACCCTAACTTGCTGTTAACTCGACAGGAAAGATAAGTATACCGGTTGCATTTGGCTGCCCAAATTTAGATCTTCTAGGTTGAATAGTTGGTTTGCAGGAATACTTTGAAATTTTAGGTTTCACTTCTTTTCCCCTATACGGATACATGCATATGGAACTCTAAATCAAACACGGTTTTTGCTGTGTGCTTGTAACTTGACTTTTTCAACTAGTTCTCAGTGCACTCTCTATGCATTGTTCCCTGTTGAAGTAGCCCTAAGCAGAGGCAAGGAAAACACACTTTCTTTGGAAAGTGTTCACCGAGCTTCCAAAAAACTCAGAGATTACGGAAACCTCAGCCAATATTTTGTCACCCTATCTTGTTGATACTTGGTAGGAAAAAGGTGTATACCAGTTGCGCTTGGCTGCACAAATTTTGTTCTGCTAGGTTGAAGCATTCCTTTGCAGGATGACTTTGAATATTTAGGTTTTACTACATTTTCCCCTCTAGCTATACATGCTTTTGAAAATCTAAATCAAACACGGTTTGTGCTAGCTGCTTGAAACTTGACTCACTGAATGAATTCTCATTGTGCTCTCTACGCTTTGTTACAGGTTTTTGTACCCCTAAGCAGAGCAAAGAAAAATAGACTTTCATTTGAACGTGTTTGTAGAGCATCCACAGAACTCAAGAGTTTACTGGACTCAGCAAATGTTTTTTCACCCGATCTTGTTGAAACTTGGCAGCAAAAATGAGTATATGGGTTGCACTTGGCAGCCCAAATTTCGTAATCTTATGTTGAAGAGTTCCTTTGCAGGAACACTTTGAATTTTTAAGTTTAACTTCTTTTTTCCCTATGTGAATACATGCATTTGGAATGCTAAATCAAACACAGTTTGTGATACCTGTTTGAAACTTGGCTCACTCAATTAGTTCTCAGTGCACTCTCTATGCATTGTCCCCCGCTGAAGTATCCCCAAGCAGAGGCAAGGAAAATACGCTTTCTTATGTAAGTGTTTGCAGAGCTTCCACAAAACTCCCAAGTTTACTGGAATTTCAGCGAATATTTTTTCACTTGATCTTGTTGATCCTAGGTAAGAAAGATGAGTATACCAGTTGCATTTGCCTGCCAAAATTTCGTTCTTCTAAGTTGAAGCATGTGCTTTCAGGAAGACATTGCCTTTGGGGGGTTTCTCTTCATTTTAACCTATAGGAATACATGCATTTGGAACTCTAAATCAAACACTGTTTGTGCTAGCTGCTTGAAGCTTGACTCACTCAATTAGTTCCTGGTGTACTCTCTGTGCTTTGTTCCCTGTTGAAGTGGTCCTAAGTGGAGGCGAGGAACATAGGCTTTCCTTACAAAGCATTTACAGAGCTTCAACAGAGCTCCAAGTGAACTGGAATCCCTGCAAATATTTACTCACCTGATCTTGATGACACTGGTCAGGAAAGATGAGTATACCAGTTGCACTTAGCTACCCAAATGTCGTTCTTCTAGGTTGAAAAGTTCGTTTGCAGGAACACTTTGAATTTTTAGGTTTCACTTCACTTTTCCTTATAGGGACGTATGCATTTGGACTTATAAATCAAACACGGTTTATGCTAGCCGCTTGAAACTGAAACTCACTCAACTAGTTCTCAGTGCGATCGCTATGCTTTGTTTTCTGTTGAAGTAACCCTAATCAGAGGCCAGGGAAAGACACTTTCATTGGAAAGCATTTGCAGTGATTGCACAGAACTTTGAGTTTCCTGGAATCTCAGCAAATATTTTTTCACCCTAACTTGTTTTTAACTCGACAGGAAAGATAAGTATACCGGTTGCATTTGGCTGCCCAAATTTAGATCTTCTAGGTTGAATAGTTGGTTTGCAGGAATACTTTGAAATTTTAGGTTTCACTTCATTTTCCCCTATAGGGATACATGCACATGGAACTCTAAATCAAACACGGTTTTTGCTGTGTGCTTGTAACTTGACTCATTCAACTAGTTCTCAGTGCACTCTCTATGCATTGTTCCCTGTTGAAGTAGCCCTAAGCAGAGGCAAGGAAAACACACTTTCTTTGGAAAGTATTCAACGAGCTTCCAAAAAACTCAGAGATTACGGAAACCTCAGCCAATATTTTGTCACCCTATCTTGTTGATACTTGGTAGGAAAAAGGTGTATACCAGTTGCGCTTGGCTGCACAAATTTTGTTCTGCTAGGTTGAAGCATTCCTTTGCAGGATGACTTTGAATATTTAGGTTTTACTACATTTTCCCCTCTGGGATACATGCTTTTGAAAATCTAAATCAAAAACGGTTTGTGCTAGCTGCTTGAAACTTGACTCACTGAATGAATTCTCATTGTGCTCTCTACACTTTGTTACCAGTTTATGTACACCTAAGCAGAGCAAAGAAAAATAGACTTTCATTTGAACGTGTTTGTAGAGCATCCACAGAACTCAAGAGTTTACTGGACTCTCAGCACATGTTTTTTCACCCGATCTTGTTGAAACTTGTTAGCAAAAATGAGTATATGGGTTGCACATGGCAGCCCAAATTTCGTAATCTTATGTTGAAGAGTTCCTTTGCAGGAACACTTTGAATTTTTAGGTTTAACTTCTTTTTTCCCTATGTGAATACATGCATTTGGAATGCTAAATCAAACACAGTTTGTGATACCTGTTTGAAACTTGGCTCACTCAATTAGTTCTCAGTGCACTCTCTATGCATTGTCCCCCGCTGAAGTATCCCCAAGCAGAGGCAAGGAAAATACGCTTTCTTATGTAAGTGTTTGCAGAGCTTCCACAAAACTCCCAAGTTTACTGGAATTTCAGCGAATATTTTTTCACTTGATCTTGTTGATCCTAGGTAAGAAAGATGAGTATACCAGTTGCATTTGCCTGCCAAAATTTCGTTCTTCTAAGTTGAAGCATGTGCTTTCAGGAAGACATTGCCTTTGGGGGTTTTCTCTTCATTTTAACCAATAGGAATACATGCATTTGGAACTCTAAATCAAACACTGTTTGTGCTAGCTGCTTGAAGCTTGACTCACTCAATTAGTTCCTGGTGTACTCTCTGTGCTTTGTTCCCTGTTGAAGTGGTCCTAAGTGGAGGCGAGGAACATACGCTTTCCTTACAAAGCATTTACAGAGGTTCAACAGAGCTCCAAGTTAACTGGAATCCCTGCAAATATTTACTCACCTGATCTTGATGACACTGGTCAGGAAAGTTGAGTATACCAGTTGCACTTAGCTACCCAAATGTCGTTCTTCTAGGTTGAAAAGTTCGTTTGCAGGAACACTTTGAATTTTTAGGTTTCACTTCACTTTTCCTTATAGGGACTTATGCATTTGGACTTATAAATCAAACACGGTTTATGCTAGCCGCTTGAAACTGAAACTCACTCAACTAGTTCTCAGTGCGATCTCTATGCTTTGTTTTCTGTTGAAGTAACCCTAAGCAGAGGCCAGGGAAAGACACTTTCATTGGAAAGCATTTGCAGTGATTCACAGAACTTTGAGTTCCTGGAATCTCAGAAAATATTTTTCACCCTAACTTGTTGTTAACTCGTCAGGAAAGATAAGTATACCGGTTGCATTTGGCTGCCCAAATTTAGATCTTCTAGGTTGAATAGTTGGTTTGCAGGAATACTTTGAAATTTTAGGTTTCACTTCATTTTCCCCTATAGGGATACATGCACATGGAACTCTAAATCAAACACGGTTTTTGCTGTGTGCTTGTAACTTGACTCATTCAACTAGTTCTCAGTGCACTCTCTATGCATTGTTCCCTGTTGAAGTAGCCCTAAGCAGAGGCAAGGAAAACACACTTTCTTTGGAAAGTATTCACCGAGCTTCCAAAAAACTCAGAGATTACGGAAACCTCAGCCAATATTTTGTCACCCTATCTTGTTGATACTTGGTAGGAAAAAGGTGTATACCAGTTGCGCTTGGCTGCACAAATTTTGTTCTGCTAGGTTGAAGCATTCCTTTGCAGGATGACTTTGAATATTTAGGTTTTTACTACATTTTCCCCTCTAGGGATACATGCTTTTGAAAATCTAAATCAAACACGGTTTGTGCTAGCTGCTTGAAACTTGACTCACTGAATGAATTCTCATTGTGCTCTCTACGCTTCATTACCGGTTTATGTACCCCTAAGCAGAGCAAAGAAAAATAGACTTTCATTTGAACGTGTTTGTAGAGCATCCACAGAACTCAAGAGTTTACTGGACTCTCAGCAAATGTTTTTTCACCCGATCTTGTTGAAACTTGGCAGCAAAAATGAGTATATGGGTTGCTCTTGGCAGCCCAAATTTCGTAATCTTATGTTGAAGAGTTCCTTTGCAGGAACACTTTGAATTTTTAGGTTTAACTTCTTTTTTCCCTACGTGAATACATGCATTTGGAATGCTAAATCAAAAACAGTTTGTGATACCTGTTTGAAACTTGGCTCACTCAATTAGTTCTCAGTGCACTCTCTATGCATTGTCCCCCGCTGAAGTATCCCCAAGCAGAGGCAAGGAAAATACGCTTTCTTATGTAAGTGTTTGCAGAGCTTCCACAAAACTCCCAAGTTTACTGGAATTTCAGCGAATATTTTTTCACTTGATCTTGTTGATCCTAGGTAAGAAAGATGAGTATACCAGTTGCATTTGCCTGCCAAAATTTCGTTCTTCTAAGTTTGAAGCATGTGCTTTCAGGAAGACATTGCATTTGGGGGGGTTTCTCTTCATTTTAACCTATAGGAATACATGCATTTGGAACTCTAAATCAAACACTGTTTGTGCTAGCTGCTTGAAGCTTCACTCACTCAAGTAGTTCCTGGTGTACTCTCTGTGGTTTGTTCCCTGTTGAAGTGGTCCTAAGTGGAGGCGAGGAACATACGCTTTCCTTAGAAAGCATTTACAGAGCTTCAACAGAGCTCCAAGTTAACTGGAATCTCTGCGAATATTTACTCACCTGATCTTGATGACCCTTGTCAGGAAAGATGAGTATACCAGTTGCACTTAGCTACCCAAATGTCGTTCTTCTAGGTTGAAAAGTTCGTTTGCAGGAACACTTTGAATTTTTAGGTTTCACTTCACTTTCCTTATAGGGACGTATGCATTTGGACTTATAAATCAAACACGGTTTATGCTAGCCGCTTGAAACTGAAACTCACTCAACTAGTTCTCAGTGCGATCTCTATGCTTTGTTTTCTGTTGAAGTAACCCTAAGCAGAGGCCAGGGAAAGACACTTTCATTGGAAAGCATTTGCAGTGATTGCACAGAACTTTGAGTTTCCTGGAATCTCAGCAAATATTTTTTCACCCTAACTTGTTGTTAACTCGACAGGAAAGATAAGTATACCGGTTGCATTTGGCTGCCCAAATTTAGATCTTCTAGGTTGAATAGTTGGTTTGCAGGAATACTTTGAAATTTTAGGTTTCACTTCATTTTCCCCTATAGGGATACATGCACATGGAACTCTAAATCAAACACGGTTTTTGCTGTGTGCTTGTAACTTGACTCATTCAACTAGTTCTCAGTGCACTCTCTATGCATTGTTCCCTGTTGAAGTAGCCCTAAGCAGAAGGCAAGGAAAACACACTTTCTTTGGAAAGTATTCACCGAGCTTCCAAAAACTCATAGATTATGGAAACCTCAGCAAATATTTTGTCACCCTATCTTGTTGATACTTGGTAGGAAAAAGGTGTGTACCAGTTGCGCTTGGCTGCACAAATTTTGTTCTGCTAGGTTGAAGCATTCCTTTGCAGGATGACTTTGAATATTTAGGTTTTACTACATTTTCCCCCTCTAGGATACATGCTTTTGAAAATCTAAATCAAACACGGTTTGTGCTAGCTGCTTGAAACTTGACTCACTGAATGAATTCTCATTGTGCTCTCTACGCTTCATTACCGGTTAATGTACCCCTAAGCAGAGCAAAGAAAAATAGACTTTCATTTGAACGTGTTTGTAGAGCATCCACAGAACTCAAGAGTTTACTGGACTCTCAGCAAATGTTTTTTCACCCGATCTTGTTGAAACTTGGCAGCAAAAATGAGTATATGGGTTGCTCTTGGCAGCCCAAATTTCGTAATCTTATGTTGAAGAGTTCCTTTGCAGGAACACTTTGAATTTTTAGGTTTAACTTCTTTTTTCCCTACGTGAATACATGCATTTGGAATGCTAAATCAAAAACAGTTTGTGATACCTGTTTGAAACTTGGCTCACTCAATTAGTTCTCAGTGCACTCTCTATGCATTGTCCCCCGCTGAAGTATCCCAAGCAGAGGCAAGGAAAATACGCTTTCTTATGTAAGTGTTTGCAGAGCTTCCACAAAACTCCCAAGTTTACTGGAATTTCAGCGAATATTTTTTCACTTGATCTTGTTGATCCTAGGTAAGAAAGATGAGTATACCAGTTGCATTTGCCTGCCAAAATTTCGTTCTTCTAAGTTGAAGCATGTGCTTTCAGGAAGACATTGCATTTGGGGGGGTTTCTCTTCATTTTAACCTATAGGAATACATGCATTTGGAACTCTAAATCAAACACTGTTTGTGCTAGCTGCTTGAAGCTTCACTCACTCAAGTAGTTCCTGGTGTACTCTCTGTGGTTTGTTCCCTGTTGAAGTGGTCCTAAGTGGAGGCGAGGAACATACGCTTCCTTAGAAAGCATTTACAGAGCTTCAACAGAGCTCCAAGTTAACTGGAATCTCTGCGAATATTTACTCACCTGATCTTGATGACCCTTGTCAGGAAAGATGAGTATACCAGTTGCACTTAGCTACCCAAATGTCGTTCTTCTAGGTTGAAAAGTTCGTTTGCAGGAACACTTTGAATTTTTAGGTTTCACTTCACTTTTCCTTATAGGGACGTATGCATTTGGACTTATAAATCAAACACGGTTTATGCTAGCCGCTTGAAACTGAAACTCACTCAACTAGTTCTCAGTGCGATCTCTATGCTTTGTTTTCTGTTGAAGTAACCCTAAGCAGAGGCCAGGGAAAGACACTTTCATTGGAAAGCATTTGCAGTGATTGCACAGAACTTTGAGTTTCCTGGAATCTCAGCAAATATTTTTTCACCCTAACTTGTTGTTAACTCGACAGGAAAGATAAGTATACCGGTTGCATTTGGCTGCCCAAATTTAGATCTTTCTAGGTTGAATAGTTGGTTTGCAGGAATACTTTGAAATTTTAGGTTTCACTTCATTTTCCCCTATAGGGATACATGCACATGGAACTCTAAATCAAACACGGTTTTTGCTGTGTGCTTGTAACTTGACTCATTCAACTAGTTCTCAGTGCACTCTCTATGCATTGTTCCCTGTTGAAGTAGCCCTAAGCAGAGGCAAGGAAAACACACTTTCTTTGGAAAGTATTCACCGAGCTTCCAAAAACTCATAGATTATGGAAACCTCAGCAAATATTTTGTCACCCTATTCTTGTTGATACTTGGTAGGAAAAAGGTGTGTACCAGTTGCGCTTGGCTGCACAAATTTTGTTCTGCTAGGTTGAAGCATTCCTTTGCAGGATGACTTTGAATATTTAGGTTTTACTACATTTTCCCCTCTAGGGATACATGCTTTTGAAAATCTAAATCAAACACGGTTTGTGCTAGCTGCTTGAAACTTGACTCACTGAATGAATTCTCATTGTGCTCTCTACGCTTTGTTACTGGTTTATGTACCCCTAAGCAGAGCAAAGAAAAATAGACTTTCATTTGAACGTGTTTGTAGAGCATCCACAGAACTCAAGAGTTTACTGGACTCTCAGCAAATGTTTTTTCACCCGATCTTGTTGAAACTTGGCAGCAAAAATGAGTATATGGTTGCACTTGGCAGCCCAAATTTCGTAATCTTATGTTGAAGAGTTCCTTTGCAGGAACACTTTGAATTTTAGGTTTAACTTCTTTTTTTCCCTATGTGAATACATGCATTTGGAATGCTAAATCAAACACAGTTTGTGATACCTGTTTGAAACTTGGCTCACTCAATTAGTTCTCAGTGCACTCTCTATGCATTTTCCTCCGCTGATGTATCCCCAAGCAGAGGCAAGGAAAATACGCTTTCTTATGTAAGTGTTTGCAGAGCTTCCACAAAACTCCCAAGTTTACTGGAATTTCAGCGAATATTTTTTCACTTGATCTTGTTGATCCTAGATAAGAAAGATGAGTATACCAGTTGCATTTGCCTGCCAAAATTTCGTTCTTCTAAGTTGAAGCATGTGCTTTCAGGAAGACATTGCATTTGGGGGGGTTTCTCTTCATTTTAACCTATAGGAATACATGCATTTGGAACTCTAAATCAAACACTGTTTGTGCTAGCTGCTTGAAGCTTCACTCACTCAAGTAGTTCCTGGTGTACTCCTCTGTGGTTTGTTCCCTGTTGAAGTGGTCCTAAGTGGAGGCGAGGACATACGCTTTCCTTAGAAAGCATTTACAGAGCTTCAACAGAGCTCCAAGTTAACTGGAATCTCTGCGAATATTTACTCACCTGATCTTGATGACCCTTGTCAGGAAAGATGAGTATACCAGTTGCACTTAGCTACCCAAATGTCGTTCTTCTAGGTTGAAAAGTTCGTTTGCAGGAACACTTTGAATTTTTAGGTTTCACTTCACTTTTCCTTATAGGGACGTATGCATTTGGACTTATAAATCAAACACGGTTTATGCTAGCCGCTGAAACTGAAACTCACTCAACTAGTTCTCAGTGCGATCGCTATGCTTTGTTTTCTGTTGAAGTAACCCTAATCAGAGGCCAGGGAAAGACACTTTCATTGGAAAGCATTTGCAGTGATGCACAGAACTTTGAGTTTCCTGGAATCTCAGCAAATATTTTTTCACCCTAACTTGTTTTTAACTCGACATGAAAGATAAGTATACCGGTTGCATTTTGGCTGCCCAAATTTAGATCTTCTAGGTTGAATAGTTGGTTTGCAGGAATACTTTGAAATTTTAGGTTTCACTTCATTTTCCCCTATAGGGATACATGCACATGGAACTCTAAATCAAACACGGTTTTTGCTGTGTGCTTGTAACTTGACTCATTCAACTAGTTCTCAGTGCACTCTCTATGCATTGTTCCCTGTTGAAGTAGCCCTAAGCAGAGGCAAGGAAAACACACTTTCTTTGGAAAGTATTCACCGAGCTTCCAAAAAACTCAGAGATTACGGAAACCTCAGCCAATATTTTGTCACCCTATCTTGTTGATACTTGGTAGGAAAAAGGTGTATACCAGTTGCGCTTGGCTGCACAAATTTTGTTCTGCTAGGTTGAAGCATTCCTTTGCAGGATGACTTTGAATATTTAGGTTTTACTACATTTTCCCTCTGGGATACATGCTTTTGAAAATCTAAATCAAACACGGTTTGTGCTAGCTGCTTGAAACTTGACTCACTGATTGAATTCTCATTGTGCTCTCTACACTTTGTTACCAGTTTATGTACACCTAAGCAGAGCAAAGAAAAATAGACTTTCATTTGAACGTGTTTGTAGAGCATCCACAGAACTCAAGAGTTTACTGGACTCTCAGCAAATGTTTTTTCACCCGATCTTGTTGAAACTTGGCAGCAAAAATGAGTATATGGGTTGCTCTTGGCAGCCCAAATTTCGTAATCTTATGTTGAAGAGTTCCTTTGCAGGAACACTTTGAATTTTAGGTTTAACTTCTTTTTTCCCTACGTGAATACATGCATTTGGAATGCTAAATCAAAAACAGTTTGTGATACCTGTTTGAAACTTGGCTCACTCAATTAGTTCTCAGTGCACTCTCTATGCATTGTCCCCCGCTGAAGTATCCCCAAGCAGAGGCAAGGAAAATACGCTTTCTTATGTAAGTGTTTGCAGAGCTTCCACAAAACTCCCAAGTTTACTGGAATTTCAGCGAATATTTTTTCACTTGATCTTGTTGATCCTAGGTAAGAAAGATGAGTATACCAGTTGCATTTGCCTGCCAAAATTTCGTTCTTCTAGTTGAAGCATGTGCTTTCAGGAAGACATTGCATTTGGGGGGGTTTCTCTTCATTTTAACCTATAGGAATACATGCATTTGGAACTCTAATCAAACACTGTTTGTGCTAGCTGCTTGAAGCTTCACTCACTCAAGTAGTTCCTGGTGTACTCTCTGTGGTTTGTTCCCTGTTGAAGTGGTCCTAAGTGGAGGCGAGGAACATACGCTTTCCTTAGAAAGCATTTACAGAGCTTCAACAGAGCTCCAAGTTAACTGGAATCTCTGCGAATATTTACTCACCTGATCTTGATGACCCTTGTCAGGAAAGATGAGTATACCAGTTGCACTTAGCTACCCAAATGTCGTTCTTCTAGGTGAAAGTTCGTTTGCAGGAACACTTTGAATTTTTAGGTTTCACTTCACTTTTCCTTATAGGGACGTATGCATTTGGACTTATAAATCAAACACGGTTTATGCTAGCCGCTTGAAACTGAAACTCACTCAACTAGTTCTCAGTGCGATCTCTATGCTTTGTTTTCTGTTGAAGTAACCCTAAGCAGAGGCCAGGGAAAGACACTTTCATTGGAAAGCATTTGCAGTGATTGCACAGAACTTTGAGTTTCCTGGAATCTCAGCAAATATTTTTTCACCCTAACTTGTTGTTAACTCGACAGGAAAGATAAGTATACCGGTTGCATTTGGCTGCCCAAATTTAGATCTTCTAGGTTGAATAGTTGGTTTGCAGGAATACTTTGAAATTTTAGGTTTCACTTCATTTTCCCCTATAGGGATACATGCACATGGAACTCTAAATCAAACACGGTTTTTGCTGTGTGCTTGTAACTTGACTCATTCAACTAGTTCTCAGTGCACTCTCTATGCATTGTTCCCTGTTGAAGTAGCCCTAAGCAGAGGCAAGGAAAACACACTTTCTTTGGAAAGTATTCACCGAGCTTCCAAAAAACTCATAGATTATGGAAACCTCAGCAAATATTTTGTCACCCTATCTTGTTGATACTTGGTAGGAAAAAGGTGTGTACCAGTTGCGCTTGGCTGCACAAATTTTGTTCTGCTAGGTTGAAGCATTCCTTTGCAGGATGACTTTGAATATTTAGGTTTTACTACATTTTCCCCTCTAGGGATACATGCTTTTGAAAATCTAAATCAAACACGGTTTGTGCTAGCTGCTTGAAACTTGACTCACTGAATGAATTCTCATTGTGCTCTCTACGCTTTGTTACTGGTTTATGTACCCCTAAGCAGAGCAAAGAAAAATAGACTTTCATTTGAACGTGTTTGTAGAGCATCCACAGAACTCAAGAGTTTACTGGACTCTCAGCAAATGTTTTTTCACCCGATCTTGTTGAAACTTGGCAGCAAAAATGAGTATATGGGGGTTGCACTTGGCAGCCCAAATTTCGTAATCTTATGTTGAAGAGTTCCTTTGCAGGAACACTTTGAATTTTTAGGTTTAACTTCTTTTTTCCCTATGTGAATACATGCATTTGGAATGCTAAATCAAACACAGTTTGTGATACCTGTTTGAAACTTGGCTCACTCAATTAGTTCTCAGTGCACTCTCTATGCATTTTCCTCCGCTGATGTATCCCCAAGCAGAGGCAAGGAAAATACGCTTTCTTATGTAAGTGTTTGCAGAGCTTCCACAAAACTCCCAAGTTTACTGGAATTTCAGCGAATATTTTTTCACTTGATCTTGTTGATCCTAGATAAGAAAGATGAGTATACCAGTTGCATTTGCCTGCCAAAATTTCGTTCTTCTAAGTTGAAGCATGTGCTTTCAGGAAGACATTGCATTTGGGGGGGTTTCTCTTCATTTTAACCTATAGGAATACATGCATTTGGAACTCTAAATCAAACACTGTTTGTGCTAGCTGCTTGAAGCTTCACTCACTCAAGTAGTTCCTGGTGTACTCTCTGTGGTTTGTTCCCTGTTGAAGTGGTCCTAAGTGGAGGCGAGGAACATACGCTTTCCTTAGAAAGCATTTACAGAGCTTCAACAGAGCTCCAAGTTAACTGGAATCTCTGCGAATATTTACTCACCTGATCTTGATGACCCTTGTCAGGAAAGATGAGTATACCAGTTGCACTTAGCTACCCAAATGTCGTTCTTCTAGGTTGAAAAGTTCGTTTGCAGGAACACTTTGAATTTTTAGGTTTCACTTCACTTTTCCTTATAGGGACGTATGCATTTGGACTTATAAATCAAACACGGTTTATGCTAGCCGCTTGAAACTGAAACTCACTCAACTAGTTCTCAGTGCGATCGCTATGCTTTGTTTTCTGTTGAAGTAACCCTAATCAGAGGCCAGGGAAAGACACTTTCATTGGAAAGCATTTGCAGTGATTGCACAGAACTTTGAGTTTCCTGGAATCTCAGCAAATATTTTTTCACCCTAACTTGTTTTTAACTCGACATGAAAGATAAGTATACCGGTTGCATTTGGCTGCCCAAATTTAGATCTTCTAGGTTGAATAGTTGGTTTGCAGGAATACTTTGAAATTTTAGGTTTCACTTCATTTTCCCCTATAGGGATACATGCACATGGAACTCTAAATCAAACACGGTTTTTGCTGTGTGCTTGTAACTTGACTCATTCAACTAGTTCTCAGTGCACTCTCTATGCATTGTTCCCTGTTGAAGTAGCCCTAAGCAGAGGCAAGGAAAACACACTTTCTTTGGAAAGTATTCACCGAGCTTCCAAAAAACTCAGAGATTACGGAAACCTCAGCCAATATTTTGTCACCCTATCTTGTTGATACTTGGTAGGAAAAAGGTGTATACCAGTTGCGCTTGGCTGCACAAATTTTGTTCTGCTAGGTTGAAGCATTCCTTTGCAGGATGACTTTGAATATTTAGGTTTTACTACATTTTCCCCTCTGGGATACATGCTTTTGAAAATCTAAATCAAACACGGTTTGTGCTAGCTGCTTGAAACTTGACTCACTGAATGAATTCTCATTGTGCTCTCTACACTTTGTTACCAGTTTATGTACACCTAAGCAGAGCAAAGAAAAATAGACTTTCATTTGAACGTGTTTGTAGAGCATCCACAGAACTCAAGAGTTTACTGGACTCTCAGCAAATGTTTTTTCACCCGATCTTGTTGAAACTTGGCAGCAAAAATGAGTATATGGGTTGCTCTTGGCAGCCCAAATTTCGTAATCTTATGTTGAAGAGTTCCTTTGCAGGAACACTTTGAATTTTTAGGTTTAACTTCTTTTTTCCCTACGTGAATACATGCATTTGGAATGCTAAATCAAAAACAGTTTGTGATACCTGTTTGAAACTTGGCTCACTCAATTAGTTCTCAGTGCACTCTCTATGCATTGTCCCCCGCTGAAGTATCCCCAAGCAGAGGCAAGGAAAATACGCTTTCTTATGTAAGTGTTTGCAGAGCTTCCACAAAACTCCCAAGTTTACTGGAATTTCAGCGAATATTTTTTCACTTGATCTTGTTGATCCTAGGTAAGAAAGATGAGTATACCAGTTGCATTTGCCTGCCAAAATTTCGTTCTTCTAAGTTGAAGCATGTGCTTTCAGGAAGACATTGCATTTGGGGGGGTTTCTCTTCATTTTAACCTATAGGAATACATGCATTTGGAACTCTAAATCAAACACTGTTTGTGCTAGCTGCTTGAAGCTTCACTCACTCAAGTAGTTCCTGGTGTACTCTCTGTGGTTTGTTCCCTGTTGAAGTGGTCCTAAGTGGAGGCGAGGAACATACGCTTTCCTTAGAAAGCATTTACAGAGCTTCAACAGAGCTCCAAGTTAACTGGAATCTCTGCGAATATTTACTCACCTGATCTTGATGACCCTTGTCAGGAAAGATGAGTATACCAGTTGCACTTAGCTACCCAAATGTCGTTCTTCTAGGTTGAAAAGTTCGTTTGCAGGAACACTTTGAATTTTTAGGTTTCACTTCACTTTTCCTTATAGGGACGTATGCATTTGGACTTATAAATCAAACACGGTTTATGCTAGCCGCTTGAAACTGAAACTCACTCAACTAGTTCTCAGTGCGATCTCTATGCTTTGTTTTCTGTTGAAGTAACCCTAAGCAGAGGCCAGGGAAAGACACTTTCATTGGAAAGCATTTGCAGTGATTGCACAGAACTTTGAGTTTCCTGGAATCTCAGCAAATATTTTTTCACCCTAACTTGTTGTTAACTCGACAGGAAAGATAAGTATACCGGTTGCATTTGGCTGCCCAAATTTAGATCTTCTAGGTTGAATAGTTGGTTTGCAGGAATACTTTGAAATTTTAGGTTTCACTTCATTTTCCCCTATAGGGATACATGCACATGGAACTCTAAATCAAACACGGTTTTTGCTGTGTGCTTGTAACTTGACTCATTCAACTAGTTCTCAGTGCACTCTCTATGCATTGTTCCCTGTTGAAGTAGCCCTAAGCAGAGGCAAGGAAAACACACTTTCTTTGGAAAGTATTCACCGAGCTTCCAAAAAACTCATAGATTATGGAAACCTCAGCAAATATTTTGTCACCCTATCTTGTTGATACTTGGTAGGAAAAAGGTGTGTACCAGTTGCGCTTGGCTGCACAAATTTTGTTCTGCTAGGTTGAAGCATTCCTTTGCAGGATGACTTTGAATATTTAGGTTTTACTACATTTTCCCCTCTAGGGATACATGCTTTTGAAAATCTAAATCAAACACGGTTTGTGCTAGCTGCTTGAAACTTGACTCACTGAATGAATTCTCATTGTGCTCTCTACGCTTTGTTACTGGTTTATGTACCCCTAAGCAGAGCAAAGAAAAATAGACTTTCATTTGAACGTGTTTGTAGAGCATCCACAGAACTCAAGAGTTTACTGGACTCTCAGCAAATGTTTTTTCACCCGATCTTGTTGAAACTTGGCAGCAAAAATGAGTATATGGGTTGCACTTGGCAGCCCAAATTTCGTAATCTTATGTTGAAGAGTTCCTTGGCAGGAACACTTTGAATTTTTAGGTTTAACTTCTTTTTTCCCTATGTGAATACATGCATTTGGAATGCTAAATCAAACACAGTTTGTGATACCTGTTTGAAACTTGGCTCACTCAATTAGTTCTCAGTGCACTCTCTATGCATTTTCCTCCGCTGATGTATCCCCAAGCAGAGGCAAGGAAAATACGCTTTCTTATGTAAGTGTTTGCAGAGCTTCCACAAAACTCCCAAGTTTACTGGAATTTCAGCGAATATTTTTTCACTTGATCTTGTTGATCCTAGATAAGAAAGATGAGTATACCAGTTGCATTTGCCTGCCAAAATTTCGTTCTTCTAAGTTGAAGCATGTGCTTTCAGGAAGACATTGCATTTGGGGGGGTTTCTCTTCATTTTAACCTATAGGAATACATGCATTTGGAACTCTAAATCAAACACTGTTTGTGCTAGCTGCTTGAAGCTTCACTCACTCAAGTAGTTCCTGGTGTACTCTCTGTGGTTTGTTCCCTGTTGAAGTGGTCCTAAGTGGAGGCGAGGAACATACGCTTTCCTTAGAAAGCATTTACAGAGCTTCAACAGAGCTCCAAGTTAACTGGAATCTCTGCGAATATTTACTCACCTGATCTTGATGACCCTTGTCAGGAAAGATGAGTATACCAGTTGCACTTAGCTACCCAAATGTCGTTCTTCTAGGTTGAAAAGTTCGTTTGCAGGAATACTTTGAATTTTTAGGTTTCACTTCACTTTTCCTTATAGGGACGTATGCATTTGGACTTATAAATCAAACACGGTTTATGCTAGCCGCTTGAAACTGAAACTCACTCAACTAGTTCTCAGTGCGATCGCTATGCTTTGTTTTCTGTTGAAGTAACCCTAATCAGAGGCCAGGGAAAGACACTTTCATTGGAAAGCATTTGCAGTGATTGCACAGAACTTTGAGTTTCCTGGAATCTCAGCAAATATTTTTTCACCCTAACTTGTTTTTAACTCGACATGAAAGATAAGTATACCGGTTGCATTTGGCTGCCCAAATTTAGATCTTCTAGGTTGAATAGTTGGTTTGCAGGAATACTTTGAAATTTTAGGTTTCACTTCATTTTCCCCTATAGGGATACATGCACATGGAACTCTAAATCAAACACGGTTTTTGCTGTGTGCTTGTAACTTGACTCATTCAACTAGTTCTCAGTGCACTCTCTATGCATTGTTCCCTGTTGAAGTAGCCCTAAGCAGAGGCAAGGAAAACACACTTTCTTTGGAAAGTATTCACCGAGCTTCCAAAAAACTCAGAGATTACGGAAACCTCAGCCAATATTTTGTCACCCTATCTTGTTGATACTTGGTAGGAAAAAGGTGTATACCAGTTGCGCTTGGCTGCACAAATTTTGTTCTGCTAGGTTGAAGCATTCCTTTGCAGGATGACTTTGAATATTTAGGTTTTACTACATTTTCCCCTCTCGGATACATGCTTTTGAAAATCTAAATCAAACACGGTTTGTGCTAGCTGCTTGAAACTTGACTCACTGAATGAATTCTCATTGTGCTCTCTACACTTTGTTACCAGTTTATGTACACCTAAGCAGAGCAAAGAAAAATAGACTTTCATTTGAACGTGTTTGTAGAGCATCCAGAGAACTCAAGAGTTTACTGGACTCTCAGCACATGTTTTTTCACCCGATCTTGTTGAAACTTGTTAGCAAAAATGAGTATATGGGTTGCACATGGCAGCCCAAATTTCGTAATCTTATGTTGAAGAGTTCCTTTGCAGGAACACTTTGAATTTTTAGGTTTAACTTCTTTTTTCCCTATGTGAATACATGCATTTGGAATGCTAAATCAAACACAGTTTGTGATACCTGTTTGAAACTTGGCTCACTCAATTAGTTCTCAGTGCACTCTCTATGCATTGTCCCCCGCTGAAGTATCCCCAAGCAGAGGCAAGGAAAATACGCTTTCTTATGTAAGTGTTTGCAGAGCTTCCACAAAACTCCCAAGTTTACTGGAATTTCAGCGAATATTTTTTCACTTGATCTTGTTGATCCTAGGTAAGAAAGATGAGTATACCAGTTGCATTTGCCTGCCAAAATTTCGTTCTTCTAAGTTGAAGCATGTGCTTTCAGGAAGACATTGCCTTTGGGGGGTTTCTCTTCATTTTAACCAATAGGAATACATGCATTTGGAACTCTAAATCAAACACTGTTTGTGCTAGCTGCTTGAAGCTTGACTCACTCAATTAGTTCCTGGTGTACTCTCTGTGCTTTGTTCCCTGTTGAAGTGGTCCTAAGTGGAGGCGAGGAACATACGCTTTCCTTACAAAGCATTTACAGAGGTTCAACAGAGCTCCAAGTTAACTGGAATCCCTGCAAATATTTACTCACCTGATCTTGATGACACTGGTCAGGAAAGTTGAGTATACCAGTTGCACTTAGCTACCCAAATGTCGTTCTTCTAGGTTGAAAAGTTCGTTTGCAGGAACACTTTGAATTTTTAGGTTTCACTTCACTTTTCCTTATAGGGACGTATGCATTTGGACTTATAAATCAAACACGGTTTATGCTAGCCGCTTGAAACTGAAACTCACTCAAATAGTTCTCAGTGCGATCTCTATGCTTTGTTTTCTGTTGAAGTAACCCTAAGCAGAGGCCAGGGAAAGACACTTTCATTGGAAAGCATTTGCAGTGATTGCACAGAATTTTGAGTTTCCTGGAATCTCAGCAAATATTTTTTCACCCTAACTTGTTGTTAACTCGACAGGAAAGATAAGTATACCGGTTGCATTTGGCTGCCCAAATTTAGATCTTCTAGGTTGAATAGTTGGTTTGCAGGAATACTTTGAAATTTTAGGTTTCACTTCATTTTCCCCTATAGGGATACATGCACATGGAACTCTAAATCAAACACGGTTTTTGCTGTGTGCTTGTAACTTGACTCATTCAACTAGTTCTCAGTGCACTCTCTATGCATTGTTCCCTGTTGAAGTAGCCCTAAGCAGAGGCAAGGAAAACACACTTTCTTTGGAAAGTATTCACCGAGCTTCCAAAAAACTCATAGATTATGGAAACTTCAGCAAATATTTTGTCACCCTATCTTGTTGATACTTGGTAGGAAAAAGGTGTGTACCAGTTGCGCTTGGCTGCACAAATTTTGTTCTGCTAGGTTGAAGCATTCCTTTGCAGGATGACTTTGAATATTTAGGTTTTACTACATTTTCCCCTCTAGGGATACATGCTTTTGAAAATCTAAATCAAACACGGTTTGTGCTAGCTGCTTGAAACTTGACTCACTGAATGAATTCTCATTGTGCTCTCTACGCTTTGTTACTGGTTTATGTACCCCTAAGCAGAGCAAAGAAAAATAGACTTTCATTTGAACGTGTTTGTAGAGCATCCACAGAACTCAAGAGTTTACTGGACTCTCAGCAAATGTTTTTTCACCCGATCTTGTTGAAACTTGGCAGCAAAAATGAGTATATGGGTTGCACTTGGCAGCCCAAATTTCGTAATCTTATGTTGAAGAGTTCCTTGGCAGGAACACTTTGAATTTTTAGGTTTAACTTCTTTTTTCCCTATGTGAATACATGCATTTGGAATGCTAAATCAAACACAGTTTGTGATACCTGTTTGAAACTTGGCTCACTCAATTAGTTCTCAGTGCACTCTCTATGCATTTTCCTCCGCTGATGTATCCCCAAGCAGAGGCAAGGAAAATACGCTTTCTTATGTAAGTGTTTGCAGAGCTTCCACAAAACTCCCAAGTTTACTGGAATTTCAGCGAATATTTTTTCACTTGATCTTGTTGATCCTAGGTAAGAAAGATGAGTATACCAGTTGCATTTGCCTGACAAAATTTCGTTCTTCTAAGATGAAGCATGTGCTTTCAGGAAGACATTGCATTTGGGGGGTTTCTCTTCATTTTAACCTATAGGAATACATGCATTTGGAACTCTAAATCAAACACTGTTTGTGCTAGCTGCTTGAAGCTTGACTCACTCAATTAGTTCCTGGTGTACTCTCTGTGCTTTGTTCCCTGTTGAAGTGGTCCTAAGTGGAGGCGAGGAACATACGCTTTCCTTAGAAAGCATTTACAGAGCTTCAACAGAGCTCCAAGTTAACTGGAATCTCTGCGAATATTTACTCACCTGATCTTGATGACCCTTGTCAGGAAAGATGAGTATACCAGTTGCACTTAGCTACCCAAATGTCGTTCTTCTAGGTTGAAAAGTTCGTTTGCAGGAACACTTTGAATTTTTAGGTTTCACTTCACTTTTCCTTATAGGGACGTATGCATTTGGACTTATAAATCAAACACGGTTTATGCTAGCCGCTTGAAACTGAAACTCACTCAACTAGTTCTCAGTGCGATCGCTATGCTTTGTTTTCTGTTGAAGTAACCCTAATCAGAGGCCAGGGAAAGACACTTTCATTGGAAAGCATTTGCAGTGATTGCACAGAACTTTGACTTTCCTGGAATCTCAGCAAATATTTTTTCACCCTAACTTGTTTTTAACTCGACATGAAAGATAAGTATACCGGTTGCATTTGGCTGCCCAAATTTAGATCTTCTAGGTTGAATAGTTGGTTTGCAGGAATACTTTGAAATTTTAGGTTTCACTTCATTTTCCCCTATAGGGATACATGCACATGGAACTCTAAATCAAACACGGTTTTTGCTGTGTGCTTGTAACTTGACTCATTCAACTAGTTCTCAGTGCACTCTCTATGCATTGTTCCCTGTTGAAGTAGCCCTAAGCAGAGGCAAGGAAAACACACTTTCTTTGGAAAGTATTCACCGAGCTTCCAAAAAACTCAGAGATTACGGAAACCTCAGCCAATATTTTGTCACCCTATCTTGTTGATACTTGGTAGGAAAAAGGTGTATACCAGTTGCGCTTGGCTGCACAAATTTTGTTCTGCTAGGTTGAAGCATTCCTTTGCAGGATGACTTTGAATATTTAGGTTTTACTACATTTTCCCCTCTGGGATACATGCTTTTGAAAATCTAAATCAAACACGGTTTGTGCTAGCTGCTTGAAACTTGACTCACTGAATGAATTCTCATTGTGCTCTCTACACTTTGTTACCAGTTTATGTACCCCTAAGCAGAGCAAAAGAAAAATAGACTTTCATTTGAACGTGTTTGTAGAGCATCCACAGAACTCAAGAGTTTACTGGACTCTCAGCACATGTTTTTTCACCCGATCTTGTTGAAACTTGTTAGCAAAAATGAGTATATGGGTTGCACATGGCAGCCCAAATTTCGTAATCTTATGTTGAAGAGTTCCTTTGCAGGAACACTTTGAATTTTTAGGTTTAACTTCTTTTTTCCCTATGTGAATACATGCATTTGGAATGCTAAATCAAACACAGTTTGTGATACCTGTTTGAAACTTGGCTCACTCAATTAGTTCTCAGTGCACTCTCTATGCATTGTCCCCCGCTGAAGTATCCCCAAGCAGAGGCAAGGAAAATACGCTTTCTTATGTAAGTGTTTGCAGAGCTTCCACAAAACTCCCAAGTTTACTGGAATTTCAGCGAATATTTTTTCACTTGATCTTGTTGATCCTAGGTAAGAAAGATGAGTATACCAGTTGCATTTGCCTGCCAAAATTTCGTTCTTCTAAGTTGAAGCATGTGCTTTCAGGAAGACATTGCCTTTGGGGGGTTTCTCTTCATTTTAACCTATAGGAATACATGCATTTGGAACTCTAAATCAAACACTGTTTGTGCTAGCTGCTTGAAGCTTGACTCACTCAATTAGTTCCTGGTGTACTCTCTGTGCTTTGTTCCCTGTTGAAGTGGTCCTAAGTGGAGGCGAGGAACATACGCTTTCCTTACAAAGCATTTACAGAGCTTCAACAGAGCTCCAAGTGAACTGGAATCCCTGCAAATATTTACTCACCTGATCTTGATGACACTGGTCAGGAAAGATGAGTATACCAGTTGCACTTAGCTACCCAAATGTCGTTCTTCTAGGTTGAAAAGTTCGTTTGCAGGAACACTTTGAATTTTAGGTTTCACTTCACTTTTCCTTATAGGGACGTATGCATTTGGACTTATAAATCAAACACGGTTTATGCTAGCCGCTTGAAACTGAAACTCACTCAACTAGTTCTCAGTGCGATCTCTATGCTTTGTTTTCTGTTGAAGTAACCCTAAGCAGAGGCCAGGGAAAGACACTTTCATTGGAAAGCATTTGCAGTGATTCCACAGAACTTTGAGTTTCCTGGAATCTCAGAAAATATTTTTTCACCCTAACTTGCTGTTAACTCGACAGGAAAGATAAGTATACCGGTTGCATTTGGCTGCCCAAATTTAGATCTTCTAGGTTGAATAGTTGGTTTGCAGGAATACTTTGAAATTTTAGGTTTCACTTCTTTTCCCCTATACGGATACATGCATATGGAACTCTAAATCAAACACGGTTTTTGCTGTGTGCTTGTAACTTGACTTTTTCAACTAGTTCTCAGTGCACTCTCTATGCATTGATCCCTGTTGAAGTAGCCCTAAGCAGAGGCAAGGAAAACACACTTTCTTTGGAAAGTGTTCACCGAGCTTCCAAAAAACTCAGAGATTACGGAAACCTCAGCCAATATTTTGTCACCCTATCTTGTTGATACTTGGTAGGAAAAAGGTGTATACCAGTTGCGCTTGGCTGCACAAATTTTGTTCTGCTAGGTTGAAGCATTCCTTTGCAGGATGACTTTGAATATTTAGGTTTTACTACATTTTCCCTCTAGGGATACATGCTTTTGAAAATCTAAATCAAACACGGTTTGTGCTAGCTGCTTGAAACTTGACTCACTGAATGAATTCTCATTGTGCTCTCTACGCTTCGTTACCGGTTTATGTACCCCTAAGCAGAGCAAAGAAAAATAGACTTTCATTTGAACGTGTTTGTAGAGCATCCACAGAACTCAAGAGTTTACTGGACTCTCAGCCAATGTTTTTTCACCCGATCTTGTTGAAACTTGGCAGCAAAAATGAGTATATGGGTTGCACTTGGCAGCCCAAATTTCGTAATCTTATGTTGAAGAGTTCCTTTGCAGGAACACTTTGAATTTTTAGGTTTAACTTCTTTTTTCCCTATGTGAATACATGCATTTGGAATGCTAAATCAAACACAGTTTGTGATACCTGTTTGAAACTTGGCTCACTCAATTAGTTCTCAGTGCACTCTCTATGCATTGTCCCCCGCTGAAGTATCCCCAAGCAGAGGCAAGGAAAATACGCTTTCTTATGTAAGTGTTTGCAGAGCTTCCACAAAACTCCCAAGTTTACTGGAATTTCAGCGAATATTTTTTCACTTGATCTTGTTGATCCTAGGTAAGAAAGATGAGTATACCAGTTGCATTTGCCTGCCAAAATTTCGTTCTTCTAAGTTGAAGCATGTGCTTTCAGGAAGACATTGCCTTTGGGGGGTTTTCTCTTCATTTTAACCTATAGGAATACATGCATTTGGAACTCTAAATCAAACACTGTTTGTGCTAGCTGCTTGAAGCTTGACTCACTCAATTAGTTCCCTGGTGTACTCTCTGTGCTTTGTTCCCTGTTGAAGTGGTCCTAAGTGGAGGCGAGGAACATACGCTTTCCTTACAAAGCATTTACAGAGCTTCAACAGAGCTCCAAGTGAACTGGAATCCCTGCAAATATTTACTCACCTGATCTTGATGACACTGGTCAGGAAAGATGAGTATACCAGTTGCACTTAGCTACCCAAATGTCGTTCTTCTAGGTTGAAAAGTTCGTTTGCAGGAACACTTTGAATTTTTAGGTTTCACTTCACTTTTCCTTATAGGGACGTATGCATTTGGACTTATAAATCAAACACGGTTTATGCTAGCCGCTTGAAACTGAAACTCACTCAACTAGTTCTCAGTGCGATCTCTATGCTTTGTTTTCTGTTGAAGTAACCCTAAGCAGAGGCCAGGGAAAGACACTTTCATTGGAAAGCATTTGCAGTGATTCCACAGAACTTTGAGTTTCCTGGAATCTCAGAAAATATTTTTTTCACCCTAACTTGCTGTTAACTCGACAGGAAAGATAAGTATACCGGTTGCATTTGGCTGCCCAAATTTAGATCTTCTAGGTTGAATAGTTGGTTTGCAGGAATACTTTGAAATTTTAGGTTTCACTTCTTTTCCCCTATACGGATACATGCATATGGAACTCTAAATCAAACACGGTTTTGCTGTGTGCTTGTAACTTGACTTTTTCAACTAGTTCTCAGTGCACTCTCTATGCATTGATCCCTGTTGAAGTAGCCCTAAGCAGAGGCAAGGAAAACACACTTTCTTTGGAAAGTGTTCACCGAGCTTCCAAAAAACTCAGAGATTACGGAAACCTCAGCCAATATTTTGTCACCCTATCTTGTTGATACTTGGTAGGAAAAAGGTGTATACCAGTTGCGCTTGGCTGCACAAATTTTGTTCTGCTAGGTTGAAGCATTCCTTTGCAGGATGACTTTGAATATTTAGGTTTTACTACATTTTCCCCTCTAGGGATACATGCTTTTGAAAATCTAAATCAAACACGGTTTGTGCTAGCTGCTTGAAACTTGACTCACTGAATGAATTCTCATTGTGCTCTCTACGCTTCGTTACCGGTTTATGTACCCCTAAGCAGAGCAAAGAAAAATAGACTTTCATTTGAACGTGTTTGTAGAGCATCCACAGAACTCAAGAGTTTACTGGACTCTCAGCCAATGTTTTTTCACCCGATCTTGTTGAAACTTGGCAGCAAAAATGAGTATATGGGTTGCACTTGGCAGCCCAAATTTCGTAATCTTATGTTGAAGAGTTCCTTTGCAGGAACACTTTGAATTTTTAGGTTTAACTTCTTTTTTCCCTATGTGAATACATGCATTTGGAATGCTAAATCAAACACAGTTTGTGATACCTGTTTGAAACTTGGCTCACTCAATTAGTTCTCAGTGCACTCTCTATGCATTGTCCCCCGCTGAAGTATCCCCAAGCAGAGGCAAGGAAAATACGCTTTCTTATGTAAGTGTTTGCAGAGCTTCCACAAAACTCCCAAGTTTACTGGAATTTCAGCGAATATTTTTTCACTTGATCTTGTTGATCCTAGGTAAGAAAGATGAGTATACCAGTTGCATTTGCCTGCCAAAATTTCGTTCTTCTAAGTTGAAGCATGTGCTTTCAGGAAGACATTGCCTTTGGGGGGTTTCTCTTCATTTTAACCTATAGGAATACATGCATTTGGAACTCTAAATCAAACACTGTTTGTGCTAGCTGCTTGAAGCTTGACTCACTCAATTAGTTCCTGGTGTACTCTCTGTGCTTTGTTCCCTGTTGAAGTGGTCCTAAGTGGAGGCGAGGAACATACGCTTTCCTTACAAAGCATTTACAGAGCTTCAACAGAGCTCCAAGTGAACTGGAATCCCTGCAAATATTTACTCACCTGATCTTGATGACACTGGTCAGGAAAGATGAGTATACCAGTTGCACTTAGCTACCCAAATGTCGTTCTTCTAGGTTGAAAAGTTCGTTTGCAGGAACACTTTGAATTTTTAGGTTTCACTTCACTTTTCCTTATAGGGACGTATGCATTTGGACTTATAAATCAAACACGGTTTATGCTAGCCGCTTGAAACTGAAACTCACTCAACTAGTTCTCAGTGCGATCTCTATGCTTTGTTTTCTGTTGAAGTAACCCTAATCAGAGGCCAGGGAAAGACACTTTCATTGGAAAGCATTTGCAGTGATTGCACAGAACTTTGAGTTTCCTGGAATCTCAGCAAATATTTTTTCACCCTAACTTGTTTTTAACTCGACAGGAAAGATAAGTATACCGGTTGCATTTGGCTGCCCAAATTTAGATCTTCTAGGTTGAATAGTTGGTTTGCAGGAATACTTTGAAATTTTAGGTTTCACTTCATTTTCCCCTATAGGGATACATGCACATGGAACTCTAAATCAAACACGGTTTTTGCTGTGTGCTTGTAACTTGACTCATTCAACTAGTTCTCAGTGCACTCTCTATGCATTGTTCCCTGTTGAAGTAGCCCTAAGCAGAGGCAAGGAAAACACACTTTCTTTGGAAAGTATTCACCGAGCTTCCAAAAAACTCAGAGATTACGGAAACCTCAGCCAATATTTTGTCACCCTATCTTGTTGATACTTGGTAGGAAAAAGATGTATACCAGTTGCGCTTGGCTGCACAAATTTTGTTCTGCTAGGTTGAAGCATTCCTTTGCAGGATGACTTTGAATATTTAGGTTTTACTACATTTTCCCCTCTGGGATACATGCTTTTGAAAATCTAAATCAAACACGGTTTGTGCTAGCTGCTTGAAACTTGACTCACTGAATGAATTCTCATTGTGCTCTCTACACTTTGTTACCAGTTTATGTACACCTAAGCAGAGCAAAGAAAAATAGACTTTCATTTGAACGTGTTTGTAGAGCATCCACAGAACTCAAGAGTTTACTGGACTCTCAGCACATGTTTTTTCACCCGATCTTGTTGAAACTTGTTAGCAAAAATGAGTATATGGGTTGCACATGGCAGCCCAAATTTCGTAATCTTATGTTGAAGAGTTCCTTTGCAGGAACACTTTGAATTTTTAGGTTTAACTTCTTTTTTCCCTATGTGAATACATGCATTTGGAATGCTAAATCAAACACAGTTTGTGATACCTGTTTGAAACTTGGCTCACTCAATTAGTTCTCAGTGCACTCTCTATGCATTGTCCCCCGCTGAAGTATCCCCAAGCAGAGGCAAGGAAAATACGCTTTCTTATGTAAGTGTTTGCAGAGCTTCCACAAAACTCCCAAGTTTACTGGAATTTCAGCGAATATTTTTTCACTTGATCTTGTTGATCCTAGGTAAGAAAGATGAGTATACCAGTTGCATTTGCCTGCCAAAATTTCGTTCTTCTAAGTTGAAGCATGTGCTTTCAGGAAGACATTGCCTTTGGGGGGTTTCTCTTCATTTTAACCTATAGGAATACATGCATTTGGAACTCTAAATCAAACACTGTTTGTGCTAGCTGCTTGAAGCTTGACTCACTCAATTAGTTCCTGGTGTACTCTCTGTGCTTTGTTCCCTGTTGAAGTGGTCCTAAGTGGAGGCGAGGAACATACGCTTTCCTTAGAAAGCATTTACAGAGCTTCAACAGAGCTCCAAGTTAACTGGAATCTCTGCGAATATTTACTCACCTGATCTTGATGACACTGGTCAGGAAAGATGAGTATACCAGTTGCACTTAGCTACCCAAATGTCGTTCTTCTAGGTTGAAAAGTTCGTTTGCAGGAACACTTTGAATTTTTAGGTTTCACTTCACTTTTCCTTATAGGGACGTATGCATTTGGACTTATAAATCAAACACGGTTTATGCTAGCCGCTTGAAACTGAAACTCACTCAACTAGTTCTCAGTGCGATCTCTATGCTTTGTTTTCTGTTGAAGTAACCCTAAGCAGAGGCCAGGGAAAGAAACTTTCATTGGAAAGCATTTGCAGTGATTCCACAGAAATTTGAGTTTCCTGGAATCTCAGAAAATATTTTTTCACCCTAACTTGTTGTTAACTCGACAGGAAAGATAAGTATACCAGTTGCATTTGGCTGCCCAAATTTAGATATTCTAGGTTGAATAGTTGGTTTGCAGGAATACTTTGAAATTTTAGGTTTCACTTCATTCTCCCCTATACGGATACATGCATATGGAACTCTAAATCAAACACGGTTTTTGCTGTGTGCTTGTAACTTGACTTTTTCAACTAGTTCTCAGTGCACTCTCTATGCATTGTTCCCTGTTGAAGTAGCCCTAAGCAGAGGCAAGGAAAACACACTTTCTTTGGAAAGTGTTCACCGAGCTTCCAAAAAACTCAGAGATTACGGAAACCTCAGCCAATATTTTGTCACCCTATCTTGTTGATACTTGGTAGGAAAAAGGTGTATACCAGTTGCGCTTGGCTGCACAAATTTTGTTCTGGCTAGGTTGAAGCATTCCTTTGCAGGATGACTTTGAATATTTAGGTTTTACTACATTTTCCCCTCTAGCTATACATGCTTTTGAAAATCTAAATCAAACACGGTTTGTGCTAGCTGCTTGAAACTTGACTCACTGAATGAATTCTCATTGTGCTCTCTACGCTTTGTTACAGGTTTTTGTACCCCTAAGCAGAGCAAAGAAAAATAGACTTTCATTTGAACGTGTTTGTAGAGCATCCACAGAACTCAAGAGTTTACTGGACTCAGCAAATGTTTTTTCACCCGATCTTGTTGAAACTTGGCAGCAAAAATGAGTATATGGGTTGCACTTGGCAGCCCAAATTTCGTAATCTTATGTTGAAGAGTTCCTTTGCAGGAACACTTTGAATTTTTAAGTTTAACTTCTTTTTTCCCTATGTGAATACATGCATTTGGAATGCTAAATCAAACACAGTTTGTGATACCTGTTTGAAACTTGGCTCACTCAATTAGTTCTCAGTGCACTCTCTATGCATTGTCCCCCGCTGAAGTATCCCCAAGCAGAGGCAAGGAAAATACGCTTTCTTATGTAAGTGTTTGCAGAGCTTCCACAAAACTCCCAAGTTTACTGGAATTTCAGCGAATATTTTTTCACTTGATCTTGTTGATCCTAGGTAAGAAAGATGAGTATACCAGTTGCATTTGCCTGCCAAAATTTCGTTCTTCTAAGTTGAAGCATGTGCTTTCAGGAAGACATTGCCTTTGGGGGGTTTCTCTTCATTTTAACCTATAGGAATACATGCATTTGGAACTCTAAATCAAACACTGTTTGTGCTAGCTGCTTGAAGCTTGACTCACTCAATTAGTTCCTGGTGTACTCTCTGTGCTTTGTTCCCTGTTGAAGTGGTCCTAAGTGGAGGCGAGGAACATAGGCTTTCCTTACAAAGCATTTACAGAGCTTCAACAGAGCTCCAAGTGAACTGGAATCCCTGCAAATATTTACTCACCTGATCTTGATGACACTGGTCAGGAAAGATGAGTATACCAGTTGCACTTAGCTACCCAAATGTCGTTCTTCTAGGTTGAAAAGTTCGTTTGCAGGAACACTTTGAATTTTTAGGTTTCACTTCACTTTTCCTTATAGGGACGTATGCATTTGGACTTATAAATCAAACACGGTTTATGCTAGCCGCTTGAAACTGAAACTCACTCAACTAGTTCTCAGTGCGATCGCTATGCTTTGTTTTCTGTTGAAGTAACCCTAATCAGAGGCCAGGGAAAGACACTTTCATTGGAAAGCATTTGCAGTGATTGCACAGAACTTTGAGTTTCCTGGAATCTCAGCAAATATTTTTTCACCCTAACTTGTTTTTAACTCGACAGGAAAGATAAGTATACCGGTTGCATTTGGCTGCCCAAATTTAGATCTTCTAGGTTGAATAGTTGGTTTGCAGGAATACTTTGAAATTTTAGGTTTCACTTCATTTTCCCCCTATAGGGATACATGCACATGGAACTCTAAATCAAACACGGTTTTTGCTGTGTGCTTGTAACTTGACTCATTCAACTAGTTCTCAGTGCACTCTCTATGCATTGTTCCCTGTTGAAGTAGCCCTAAGCAGAGGCAAGGAAAACACACTTTCTTTGGAAAGTATTCAACGAGCTTCCAAAAAACTCAGAGATTACGGAAACCTCAGCCAATATTTTGTCACCCTATCTTGTTGATACTTGGTAGGAAAAAGGTGTATACCAGTTGCGCTTGGCTGCACAAATTTTGTTCTGCTAGGTTGAAGCATTCCTTTGCAGGATGACTTTGAATATTTAGGTTTTACTACATTTTCCCCTCTGGGATACATGCTTTTGAAAATCTAAATCAAAAACGGTTTGTGCTAGCTGCTTGAAACTTGACTCACTGAATGAATTCTCATTGTGCTCTCTACACTTTGTTACCAGTTTATGTACACCTAAGCAGAGCAAAGAAAAATAGACTTTCATTTGAACGTGTTTGTAGAGCATCCACAGAACTCAAGAGTTTACTGGACTCTCAGCACATGTTTTTTCACCGATCTTGTTGAAACTTGTTAGCAAAAATGAGTATATGGGTTGCACATGGCAGCCCAAATTTCGTAATCTTATGTTGAAGAGTTCCTTTGCAGGAACACTTTGAATTTTTAG
>NW_027287800.1:0-58804 GCF_047511675.1 Marmota flaviventris | reverse complement strand
CTGCCAAGAATGAACATGATCAGGTGAAAAAGTATTGGGTGAGATGCCAGTAAACTCGGAGTTCTGTGGAAGCTACGCAAATGCTTGAAAAGGAGAATGTATATCCCTTGCCTCTTCTTAGGGCGACTTCCTGGGGAACAAAGCATAGACAGCACACTGAGTACCAACTGAGAATTTCAAGTTTCAAGCAGCTACCACAAACGTGGTTTGATTTACAGTTCCAAATGTGTGTATCCCTGTAGGGGAAAACAAAGTGAATCCTAAAAATGCAAACGGTTTCTGGAAACGAATGCTTCAACCTAGAAGGATGAAATTTGGGTGGCCTAGTGAAACTGGTGTACTCTACTCATTGTTCCTGCCAAGTGTCAACAATATCAGGTGATAAATTACTTTCTGGGATTCCAGTAAACTCAGAATTCTGTGGAAGCTCTGCAAACACTTTCAATGAAAAGTGTATTTTCCTTGCCTCCGCATAGGGCTACTTCAACAGGAAACAAAGCGTAGAGAACGCATTGAGTGTTAATTAAGTGAGTCAAGTTTTAAGCAGCTGGCACAAACCGTGTTTCATTTAGGTTTCCAAATGCATTCACACCTATAGGGGAAAAGAATCTGAAACCTAAAAATTCTAAGTGTTCCCCTAAATGAACTCTTCAACATAGAAGAACAAACTTTGGCAGCCAAGTGCAAGTGATATACTCGTCTTTCCTGGCAAGTATCAATCAACACGATCGGTTGAAAAATAGTTGCTGAAATTACAGTATATTCAGAATTCTTTGGAAGCTTAGCAAACGCTTACAGAATAACCTCTTTTCCTTGCCTCTGCATAGGACTCCTTCTACAGGGAACAAATCCTAGAGAGCACCCTGAGGCTTCATTAAGTGAGTCAAGATTCAAGCAGCTAACACAAACCGTGTTCGATTTAGAGTTTCAAATGCCTATATCCCTATAGGGTAAAAAGAAGTGAAACCTAAAAATTCAAACTGTTCCTTCAAATGAATGCGTCAACCTAGAAGGACGAAACTTGGGCAGCCATGTGCAACTCCTATACTTATCTTCCATGCCAAAGGTTCACAGGATTGGGTGGAAAAACAATATTGGCTGAGATTCCAGTAAACTTGGTGTTTTGCCGAAACTCTGCAAACGCTTTCAAATGAAAGTGTATTTTTCTGACCTCTGCTTAGGGCTACGTCAACAGGGAAGAAAGCAAAGAGAGCACATTGAGAACTAATTGAGTAAGTCAAGTTTCAACCAGCTAGCACAAACCATGTTTCATTTGGAATTCCAAATCCATGTATCCGTATAGGGGGAAACCAAGTGAAACTTCAAAATTCAAAGTGTTCCTGCAAACGAACGATTCAACGTAGAAAGACAAAATTGGGGCAGCCATGTTCAACTTCTCTAATTGTCTTTCCTGCCAAGTAGAAACAAGATCGGGTGAAAACATATTTGCTGAGATTCCAGTAAACTCGGAGTTTTGTTGGAAGCTCAGCAAACGCTTTCAAATGACAGTGTATTTGTGGGGTCTCTTCTTAGGGCTCTTTCAACAGGGAACAAAGCATAGAGATTGCAAGGAGAACTCCTGGAGGGAGTCAAGTTTCAAGCAGCGAGCAGAAACCGTGTTCGATGTAGAGAGCCAAATGCATGTATACATATAAGAGAAAACGAAGTGAAACCTAAACATTCAAAGTGTTCATGCAAACGAATGCTTCACCTTTGAAGATCTGGTATACTCGTCTTTGCTCCCAAGTATCAACAAGTTCAATGGAAAAGCTATTTGCTGCGATTCCAGTAAAATTCGAGTTCGGTGGAAGGTATGCAGATGCATGCAAATGAAAGTGTATATTACTTGCCTCTGCTTAGGGCTGTTTCAACAGGGAACAAAGCATGGAGAGGGCACTGAGAACTAATGGAGGAAGTAAAGTTTCAAGCAGCTAGCACAAACTGTGTTTGATTTAGAGATCCAAATGCATGTGTCCCTGTAGGGAAAAATGAAGGGAAACCTCAAAATTCAAAGGGTTCCTGCAAAGGAACCCTTTAACCTAGAAAAACGAAATTTGGGCTGCCATGTGCCACTGGTGTCCTCATCTTTACTGCCAAGAATGAACATGATCAGGTGAAAAAGTATTGGGTGAGATGCCAGTAAACTCGGAGTTCTGTGGAAGCTACGCAAATGCTTGAAAAGGAGAATGTATATCCCTTGCCTCTTCTTAGGGCGACTTCCTGGGGAACAAAGCATAGAGAGCACACTGAGTACCAACTGAGAATTTCAAGTTTCAAGCAGCTACCACAAACGTGGTTTGATTTACAGTTCCAAATGTGTGTATCCCTGTAGGGGAAAACAAAGTGAATCCTAAAAATGCAAACGGTTTCTGGAAACGAATGCTTCAACCTAGAAGGATGAAATTTGGGTGGCCTAGTGAAACTGGTGTACTCTACTCATTGTTCCTGCCAAGTGTCAACAATATCAGGTGATAAATTACTTTCTGGGATTCCAGTAAACTCAGAATTCTGTGGAAGCTCTGCAAACACTTTCAATGAAAAGTGTATTTTCCTTGCCTCCGCATAGGGCTACTTCAACAGGGAACAAAGCGTAGAGAACGCATTGAGTGTTAATTAAGTGAGTCAAGTTTTAAGCAGCTGGCACAAACCGTGTTTCATTTAGGTTTCCAAATGCATTCACACCTATAGGGGAAAAGAAGCTGAAACCTAAAAATTCAAAGTGTTCCCCTAAATGAACTCTTCAACATAGAAGAACAAACTTTGGCAGCCAAGTGCAAGTGATATACTCGTCTTTCCTGGCAAGTATCAATCAACAAGATCGGTTGAAAAATAGTTGCTGAAATTACAGCATATTCAGAATTCTTTGGAAGCTTAGCAAACGCTTACAGAATAACCTCTTTTCCTTGCCTCTGCATAGGACTCCTTCTACAGGGAACAAATCCTAGAGAGCACCCTGATGCTTCATTAAGTGAGTCAAGATTCAAGCAGCTAACACAAACCGTGTTCGATTTAGAGTTTCAAATGCCTATATCCCTATAGGGTAAAAAGAAGTGAAACCTAAAAATTCAAACTGTTCCTTCAAATGAATGCGTCAACCTAGAAGGACGAAACTTGGGCAGCCATGTGCAACTCCTATACTTATCTTCCATGCCAAAGGTTCACAGGATTGGGTGGAAAAACAATATTGGCTGAGATTCCAGTAAACTTGGTGTTTTGCCGAAACTCTGCAAACGCTTTCAAATGAAAGTGTATTTTTCTGACCTCTGCTTAGGGCTACGTCAACAGGGAAGAAAGCAAAGAGAGCACATTGAGAACTAATTGAGTAAGTCAAGTTTCAACCAGCTAGCACAAACCATGTTTCATTTGGAATTCCAAATCCATGTATCCGTATAGGGGGAAACCAAGTGAAACTTCAAAATTCAAAGTGTTCCTGCAAACGAACGATTCAACGTAGAAAGACAAAATTGGGGCAGCCATGTTCAACTTCTCTAATTGTCTTTCCTGCCAAGTAGAAACAAGATCGGGTGAAAACATATTTGCTGAGATTCCAGTAAACTCGGAGTTTTGTTGGAAGCTCAGCAAACGCTTTCAAATGACAGTGTATTTGTGGGGTCTCTTCTTAGGGCTCTTTCAACAGGGAACAAAGCATAGAGATTGCAAGGAGAACTCCTGGAGGGAGTCAAGTTTCAAGCAGCGAGCAGAAACCGTGTTCGATGTAGAGAGCCAAATGCATGTATACATATAAGAGAAAACGAAGTGAAACCTAAACATTCAAAGTGTTCATGCAAACGAATGCTTCACCTTTGAAGATCTGGTATACTCGTCTTTGCTCCCAAGAATCAACAAGTTCAATGGAAAAGCTATTTGCTGCGATTCCACTAAAATTCGAGTTCCGTGGAAGGTATGCAGATGCATGCAAATGAAAGTGTATATTACTTGCCTCTGCTTAGGGCTGTTTCAACAGGGAACAAAGCATGGAGAGGGCACTGAGAACTAATGGAGGAAGTAAAGTTTCAAGCAGCTAGCACAAACTGTGTTTGATTTAGAGATCCAAATGCATGTGTCCCTGTAGGGAAAAATGAAGGGAAACCTCAAAATTCAAAGGGTTCCTGCAAAGGAACCCTTTAACCTAGAAAAACGAAATTTGGGCTGCCATGTGCCACTGGTGTCCTCATCTTTACTGCCAAGAATGAACATGATCAGGTGAAAAAGTATTGGGTGAGATGCCAGTAAACTCGGAGTTCTGTGGAAGCTACGCAAATGCTTGAAAAGGAGAATGTATATCCCTTGCCTCTTCTTAGGGCGACTTCCTGGGGAACAAAGCATAGACAGCACACTGAGTACCAACTGAGAATTTCAAGTTTCAAGCAGCTACCACAAACGTGGTATGATTTACAGTTCCAAATGTGTGTATCCCTGTAGGGGAAAACAAAGTGAATCCTAAAAATGCAAACGGTTTCTGGAAACGAATGCTTCAACCTAGAAGGATGAAATTTGGGTGGCCTAGTGAAACTGGTGTACTCTACTCATTGTTCCTGCCAAGTGTCAACAATATCAGGTGATAAATTACTTTCTGGGATTCCAGTAAACTCAGAATTCTGTGGAAGCTCTGCAAACACTTTCAATGAAAAGTGTATTTTCCTTGCCTCCGCATAGGGCTACTTCAACAGGGAACAAAGCGTAGAGAACGCATTGAGTGTTAATTAAGTGAGTCAAGTTTTAAGCAGCTGGCACAAACCGTGTTTGATTTAGGTTTCCAAATGCATTCACACCTATAGGGGAAAAGAAACTGAAACCTAAAAATTCAAAGTGTTCCCCTAAATGAACTCTTCAACATAGAAGAACAAACTTTGGCAGCCAAGTGCAAGTGATATACTCGTCTTTCCTGCCAAGTATCAATCAACAAGATCGGTTGAAAAATAGTTGCTGAAATTACAGTATATTCAGAATTCTTTGGAAGCTTAGCAAACGCTTACAGAATAACCTCTTTTCCTTGCCTCTGCATAGGACTCCTTCTACAGGGTACAAATCCTAGAGAGCACCCTGAGGCTTCATTAAGTGAGTCAAGATTCAAGCAGCTAACACAAACCGTGTTCGATTTAGAGTTTCAAATGCCTATATCCCTATAGGGTAAAAAGAAGTGAAACCTAAAAATTCAAACTGTTCCTTCAAATGAATGCGTCAACCTAGAAGGACGAAACTTGGGCAGCCATGTGCAACTCCTATACTTATCTTCCATGCCAAAGGTTCACAGGATTGGGTGGAAAAACAATATTGGCTGAGATTCCAGTAAACTTGGTGTTTTGCCGAAACTCTGCAAACGCTTTCAAATGAAAGTGTATTTTTCTGACCTCTGCTTAGGGCTACGTCAACAGGGAAGAAAGCAAAGAGAGCACATTGAGAACTAATTGAGTAAGTCAAGTTTCAACCAGCTAGCACAAACCATGTTTCATTTGGAATTCCAAATCCATGTATCCGTATAGGGGGAAACCAAGTGAAACTTCAAAATTCAAAGTGTTCCTGCAAACGAACGATTCAACGTAGAAAGACAAAATTGGGGCAGCCATGTTCAACTTCTCTAATTGTCTTTCCTGCCAAGTAGAAACAAGATCGGGTGAAAACATATTTGCTGAGATTCCAGTAAACTCGGAGTTTTGTTGGAAGCTCAGCAAACGCTTTCAAATGACAGTGTATTTGTGGGGTCTCTTCTTAGGGCTCTTTCAACAGGGAACAAAGCATAGAGATTGCAAGGAGAACTCCTGGAGGGAGTCAAGTTTCAAGCAGCGAGCAGAAACCGTGTTCGATTTAGAGAGCCAAATGCATGTATACATATAAGAGAAAACGAAGTGAAACCTAAACATTCAAAGTGTTCATGCAAACGAATGCTTCACCTTTGAAGATCTGGTATACTCGTCTTTGCTCCCAAGTATCAACAAGTTCAATGGAAAAGCTATTTGCTGCGATTCCAGTAAAATTCGAGTTCGGTGGAAGGTATGCAGATGCATGCAAATGAAAGTGTATATTACTTGCCTCTGCTTAGGGCTGTTTCAACAGGGAACAAAGCATGGAGAGGGCACTGAGAACTAATGGAGGAAGTAAAGTTTCAAGCAGCTAGCACAAACTGTGTTTGATTTAGAGATCCAAATGCATGTGTCCCTGTAGGGAAAAATGAAGGGAAACCTCAAAATTCAAAGGGTTCCTGCAAAGGAACCCTTTAACCTAGAAAAACGAAATTTGGGCTGCCATGTGCCACTGGTGTCCTCATCTTTACTGCCAAGAATGAACATGATCAGGTGAAAAAGTATTGGGTGAGATGCCAGTAAACTCGGAGTTCTGTGGAAGCTACGCAAATGCTTGAAAAGGAGAATGTATATCCCTTGCCTCTTCTTCGGGCGACTTCCTGGGGAACAAAGCATAGACAGCACACTGAGTACCAACTGAGAATTTCAAGTTTCAAGCAGCTACCAAAAACGTGGTTTGATTTACAGTTCCAAATGTGTGTATCCCTGTAGGGGAAAACAAAGTGAATCCTAAAAATGCAAACGGTTTCTGGAAACGAATGCTTCAACCTAGAAGGATGAAATTTGGGTGGCCTAGTGAAACTGGTGTACTCTACTCATTGTTCCTGCCAAGTGTCAACAATATCAGGTGATAAATTACTTTCTGGGATTCCAGTAAACTCAGAATTCTGTGGAAGCTCTGCAAACACTTTCAATGAAAAGTGTATTTTCCTTGCCTCCGCATAGGGCTACTTCAACAGGGAACAAAGCGTAGAGAACGCATTGAGTGTTAATTAAGTGAGTCAAGTTTTAAGCAGCTGGCACAAACCGTGTTTGATTTAGGTTTCCAAATGCATTCACACCTATAGGGGAAAAGAAGCTGAAACCTAAAAATTCAAAGTGTTCCCCTAAATGAACTCTTCAACATAGAAGAACAAACGTTGGCAGCCAAGTGCAAGTGATATACTCGTCTTTCCTGCCAAGTATCAATCAACACGATCGGTTGAAAAATAGTTGCTGAAATTACAGTATATTCAGAATTCTTTGGAAGCTTAGCAAACGCTTACAGAATAACCTCTTTTCCTTGCCTCTGCATAGGACTCCTTCTACAGGGAACAAATCCTAGAGAGCACCCTGAGGCTTCATTAAGTGAGTCAAGATTCAAGCAGCTAACACAAACCGTGTTCGATTTAGAGTTTCAAATGCCTATATCCCTATAGGGTAAAAAGAAGTGAAACCTAAAAATTCAAACTGTTCCTTCAAATGAATGCGTCAACCTAGAAGGACGAAACTTGGGCAGCCATGTGCAACTCCTATACTTATCTTCCATGCCAAAGGTTCACAGGATTGGGTGGAAAAACAATATTGGCTGAGATTCCAGTAAACTTGGTGTTTTGCCGAAACTCTGCAAACGCTTTCAAATGAAAGTGTATTTTTCTGACCTCTGCTTAGGGCTACGTCAACAGGGAAGAAAGCAAAGAGAGCACATTGAGAACTAATTGAGTAAGTCAAGTTTCAACCAGCTAGCACAAACCATGTTTCATTTGGAATTCCAAATCCATGTATCCGTATAGGGGGAAACCAAGTGAAACTTCAAAATTCAAAGTGTTCCTGCAAACGAACGATTCAACGTAGAAAGACAAAATTGGGGCAGCCATGTTCAACTTCTCTAATTGTCTTTCCTGCCAAGTAGAAACAAGATCGGGTGAAAACATATTTGCTGAGATTCCAGTAAACTCGGAGTTTTGTTGGAAGCTCAGCAAACGCTTTCAAATGACAGTGTATTTGTGGGGTCTCTTCTTAGGGCTCTTTCAACAGGGAACAAAGCATAGAGATTGCAAGGAGAACTCCTTGAGGGAGTCAAGTTTCAAGCAGCGAGCAGAAACCGTGTTCGATGTAGAGAGCCAAATGCATGTATACATATAAGAGAAAACGAAGTGAAACCTAAACATTCAAAGTGTTCATGCAAACGAATGCTTCACCTTTGAAGATCTGGTATCCTCGTCTTTGCTCCCAAGTATCAACAAGTTCAATGGAAAATATATTTGCTGCGATTCCAGTAAAATTCGAGTTCGGTGGAAGGTATGCAGATGCATGCAAATGAAAGTGTATATTACTTGCCTCTGCTTAGGGCTGTTTCAACAGGGAACAAAGCATGGAGAGGGCACTGAGAACTAATGGAGGAAGTAAAGTTTCAAGCAGCTAGCACAAACTGTGTTTGATTTAGAGATCCAAATGCATGTGTCCCTGTAGGGAAAAATGAAGGGAAACCTCAAAATTCAAAGGGTCCCTGCAAAGGAACCCTTGAACCTAGAAAAACGAAATTTGGGCTGCCATGTGCCACTGGTGTCCTCATCTTTACTGCCAAGAATGAACATGATCAGGTGAAAAAGTATTGGGTGAGATGCCAGTAAACTCGGAGTTCTGTGGAAGCTACGCAAATGCTTGAAAAGGAGAATGTATATCCCTTGCCTCTTCTTAGGGCGACTTCCTGGGGAACAAAGCATAGACAGCACACTGAGTACCAACTGAGAATTTCAAGTTTCAAGCAGCTACCACAAACGTGGTTTGATTTACAGTTCCAAATGTGTGTATCCCTGTAGGGGAAAACAAAGTGAATCCTAAAAATGCAAACGGTTTCTGGAAACGAATGCTTCAACCTAGAAGGATGAAATTTGGGTGGCCTAGTGAAACTGGTGTACTCTACTCATTGTTCCTGCCAAGTGTCAACAATATCAGGTGATAAATTACTTTCTGGGATTCCAGTAAACTCAGAATTCTGTGGAAGCTCTGCAAACACTTTCAATGAAAAGTGTATTTTCCTTGCCTCCGCATAGGGCTACTTCAACAGGGAACAAAGTGTAGAGAACGCATTGAGTGTTAATTAAGTGAGTCAAGTTTTAAGCAGCTGGCACAAACCGTGTTTCATTTAGGTTTCCAAATGCATTCACACCTATAGGGGAAAAGAAACTGAAACCTAAAAATTCAAAGTGTTCCCCTAAATGAACTCTTCAACATAGAAGAACAAACTTTGGCAGCCAAGTGCAAGTGATATACTCGTCTTTCCTGCCAAGTATCAATCAACACGATCGGTTGAAAAATAGTTGCTGAAATTACAGTATATTCAGAATTCTTTGGAAGCTTAGCAAACGCTTACAGAATAACCTCTTTTCCTTGCCTCTGCATAGGACTCCTTCTACAGGGAACAAATCCTAGAGAGCACCCTGAGGCTTCATTAAGTGAGTCAAGATTCAAGCAGCTAACACAAACCGTGTTCGACTTAGAGTTTCAAATGCCTATATCCCTATAGGGTAAAAAGAAGTGAAACCTAAAAATTCAAACTGTTCCTTCAAATGAATGCGTCAACCTAGAAGGACGAAACTTGGGCAGCCATGTGCAACTCCTATACTTATCTTCCATGCCAAAGGTTCACAGGATTGGGTGGAAAAACAATATTGGCTGAGATTCCAGTAAACTTGGTGTTTTGCCGAAACTCTGCAAACGCTTTCAAATGAAAGTGTATTTTTCTGACCTCTGCTTAGGGCTACGTCAACAGGGAAGAAAGCAAAGAGAGCACATTGAGAACTAATTGAGTAAGTCAAGTTTCAACCAGCTAGCACAAACCATGTTTCATTTGGAATTCCAAATCCATGTATCCGTATAGGGGGAAACCAAGTGAAACTTCAAAATTCAAAGTGTTCCTGCAAACGAACGATTCAACGTAGAAAGACAAAATTGGGGCAGCCATGTTCAACTTCTCTAATTGTCTTTCCTGCCAAGTAGAAACAAGATCGGGTGAAAACATATTTGCTGAGATTCCAGTAAACTCGGAGTTTTGTTGGAAGCTCAGCAAACGCTTTCAAATGACAGTGTATTTGTGGGGTCTCTTCTTAGGGCTCTTTCAACAGGGAACAAAGCATAGAGATTGCAAGGAGAACTCCTGGAGGGAGTCAAGTTTCAAGCAGCGAGCACAAACCGTGTTCGATGTAGAGAGCCAAATGCATGTATACATATAAGAGAAAACGAAGTGAAACCTAAACATTCAAAGTGTTCATGCAAACGAATGCTTCACCTTTGAAGATCTGGTATACTCGTCTTTGCTCCCAAGTATCAACAAGTTCAATGGAAAAGCTATTTGCTGCGATTCCAGTAAAATTCGAGTTCGGTGGAAGGTATGCAGATGCATGCAAATGAAAGTGTATATTACTTGCCTCTGCTTAGGGCTGTTTCAACAGGGAACAAAGCATGGAGAGGGCACTGAGAACTAATGGAGGAAGTAAAGTTTCAAGCAGCTAGCACAAACTGTGTTTGATTTAGAGATCCAAATGCATGTGTCCCTGTAGGGAAAAATGAAGGGAAACCTCAAAATTCAAAGGGTTCCTGCAAAGGAACCCTTGAACCTAGAAAAACGAAATTTGGGCTGCCATGTGCCACTGGTGTCCTCATCTTTACTGCCAAGAATGAACATGATCAGGTGAAAAAGTATTGGGTGAGATGCCAGTAAACTCGGAGTTCTGTGGAAGCTACGCAAATGCTTGAAAAGGAGAATGTATATCCCTTGCCTCTTCTTAGGGCGACTTCCTGGGGAACAAAGCATAGACAGCACACTGAGTACCAACTGAGAATTTCAAGTTTCAAGCAGCTACCACAAACGTGGTTTGATTTACAGTTCCAAATGTGTGTATCCCTGTAGGGGAAAACAAAGTGAATCCTAAAAATGCAAACGGTTTCTGGAAACGAATGCTTCAACCTAGAAGGATGAAATTTGGGTGGCCTAGTGAAACTGGTGTACTCTACTCATTGTTCCTGCCAAGTGTCAACAATATCAGGTGATAAATTACTTTCTGGGATTCCAGTAAACTCAGAATTCTGTGGAAGCTCTGCAAACACTTTCAATGAAAAGTGTATTTTCCTTGCCTCCGCATAGGGCTACTTCAACAGGGAACAAAGCGTAGAGAACGCATTGAGTGTTAATTAAGTGAGTCAAGTTTTAAGCAGCTGGCACAAACCGTGTTTGATTTAGGTTTCCAAATGCATTCACACCTATAGGGGAAAAGAAACTGAAACCTAAAAATTCAAAGTGTTCCCCTAAATGAACTCTTCAACATAGAAGAACAAACTTTGGCAGCCAAGTGCAAGTGATATACTCGTCTTTCCTGCCAAGTATCAATCAACACGATCGGTTGAAAAATAGTTGCTGAAATTACAGTATATTCAGAATTCTTTGGAAGCTTAGCAAACGCTTACAGAATAACCTCTTTTCCTTGCCTCTGCATAGGACTCCTTCTACAGGGAACAAATCCTAGAGAGCACCCTGAGGCTTCATTAAGTGAGTCAAGATTCAAGCAGCTAACACAAACCGTGTTCGATTTAGAGTTTCAAATGCCTATATCCCTATAGGGTAAAAAGAAGTGAAACCTAAAAATTCAAACTGTTCCTTCAAATGAATGCGTCAACCTAGAAGGACGAAACTTGGGCAGCCATGTGCAACTCCTATACTTATCTTCCATGCCAAAGGTTCACAGGATTGGGTGGAAAAACAATATTGGCTGAGATTCCAGTAAACTTGGTGTTTTGCCGAAACTCTGCAAACGCTTTCAAATGAAAGTGTATTTTTCTGACCTCTGCTTAGGGCTACGTCAACAGGGAAGAAAGCAAAGAGAGCACATTGAGAACTAATTGAGTAAGTCAAGTTTCAACCAGCTAGCACAAACCATGTTTCATTTGGAATTCCAAATCCATGTATCCGTATAGGGGGAAACCAAGTGAAACTTCAAAATTCAAAGTGTTCCTGCAAACGAACGATTCAACGTAGAAAGACAAAATTGGGGCAGCCATGTTCAACTTCTCTAATTGTCTTTCCTGCCAAGTAGAAACAAGATCGGGTGAAAACATATTTGCTGAGATTCCAGTAAACTCGGAGTTTTGTTGGAAGCTCAGCAAACGCTTTCAAATGACAGTGTATTTGTGGGGTCTCTTCTTAGGGCTCTTTCAACAGGGAACAAAGCATAGAGATTGCAAGGAGAACTCCTGGAGGGAGTCAAGTTTCAAGCAGCGAGCAGAAACCGTGTTCGATGTAGAGAGCCAAATGCATGTATACATATAAGAGAAAACGAAGTGAAACCTAAACATTCAAAGTGTTCATGCAAACGAATGCTTCACCTTTGAAGATCTGGTATCCTCGTCTTTGCTCCCAAGTATCAACAAGTTCAATGGAAAATATATTTGCTGCGATTCCAGTAAAATTCGAGTTCGGTGGAAGGTATGCAGATGCATGCAAATGAAAGTGTATATTACTTGCCTCTGCTTAGGGCTGTTTCAACAGGGAACAAAGCATGGAGAGGGCACTGAGAACTAATGGAGGAAGTAAAGTTTCAAGCAGCTAGCACAAACTGTGTTTGATTTAGAGATCCAAATGCATGTGTCCCTGTAGGGAAAAATGAAGGGAAACCTCAAAATTCAAAGGGTCCCTGCAAAGGAACCCTTGAACCTAGAAAAACGAAATTTGGGCTGCCATGTGCCACTGGTGTCCTCATCTTTACTGCCAAGAATGAACATGATCAGGTGAAAAAGTATTGGGTGAGATGCCAGTAAACTCGGAGTTCTGTGGAAGCTACGCAAATGCTTGAAAAGGAGAATGTATATCCCTTGCCTCTTCTTAGGGCGACTTCCTGGGGAACAAAGCATAGACAGCACACTGAGTACCAACTGAGAATTTCAAGTTTCAAGCAGCTACCACAAACGTGGTTTGATTTACAGTTCCAAATGTGTGTATCCCTGTAGGGGAAAACAAAGTGAATCCTAAAAATGCAAACGGTTTCTGGAAACGAATGCTTCAACCTAGAAGGATGAAATTTGGGTGGCCTAGTGAAACTGGTGTACTCTACTCATTGTTCCTGCCAAGTGTCAACAATATCAGGTGATAAATTACTTTCTGGGATTCCAGTAAACTCAGAATTCTGTGGAAGCTCTGCAAACACTTTCAATGAAAAGTGTATTTTCCTTGCCTCCGCATAGGGCTACTTCAACAGGGAACAAAGTGTAGAGAACGCATTGAGTGTTAATTAAGTGAGTCAAGTTTTAAGCAGCTGGCACAAACCGTGTTTCATTTAGGTTTCCAAATGCATTCACACCTATAGGGGAAAAGAAACTGAAACCTAAAAATTCAAAGTGTTCCCCTAAATGAACTCTTCAACATAGAAGAACAAACTTTGGCAGCCAAGTGCAAGTGATATACTCGTCTTTCCTGCCAAGTATCAATCAACACGATCGGTTGAAAAATAGTTGCTGAAATTACAGTATATTCAGAATTCTTTGGAAGCTTAGCAAACGCTTACAGAATAACCTCTTTTCCTTGCCTCTGCATAGGACTCCTTCTACAGGGAACAAATCCTAGAGAGCACCCTGAGGCTTCATTAAGTGAGTCAAGATTCAAGCAGCTAACACAAACCGTGTTCGACTTAGAGTTTCAAATGCCTATATCCCTATAGGGTAAAAAGAAGTGAAACCTAAAAATTCAAACTGTTCCTTCAAATGAATGCGTCAACCTAGAAGGACGAAACTTGGGCAGCCATGTGCAACTCCTATACTTATCTTCCATGCCAAAGGTTCACAGGATTGGGTGGAAAAACAATATTGGCTGAGATTCCAGTAAACTTGGTGTTTTGCCGAAACTCTGCAAACGCTTTCAAATGAAAGTGTATTTTTCTGACCTCTGCTTAGGGCTACGTCAACAGGGAAGAAAGCAAAGAGAGCACATTGAGAACTAATTGAGTAAGTCAAGTTTCAACCAGCTAGCACAAACCATGTTTCATTTGGAATTCCAAATCCATGTATCCGTATAGGGGGAAACCAAGTGAAACTTCAAAATTCAAAGTGTTCCTGCAAACGAACGATTCAACGTAGAAAGACAAAATTGGGGCAGCCATGTTCAACTTCTCTAATTGTCTTTCCTGCCAAGTAGAAACAAGATCGGGTGAAAACATATTTGCTGAGATTCCAGTAAACTCGGAGTTTTGTTGGAAGCTCAGCAAACGCTTTCAAATGACAGTGTATTTGTGGGGTCTCTTCTTAGGGCTCTTTCAACAGGGAACAAAGCATAGAGATTGCAAGGAGAACTCCTGGAGGGAGTCAAGTTTCAAGCAGCGAGCACAAACCGTGTTCGATGTAGAGAGCCAAATGCATGTATACATATAAGAGAAAACGAAGTGAAACCTAAACATTCAAAGTGTTCATGCAAACGAATGCTTCACCTTTGAAGATCTGGTATACTCGTCTTTGCTCCCAAGTATCAACAAGTTCAATGGAAAAGCTATTTGCTGCGATTCCAGTAAAATTCGAGTTCGGTGGAAGGTATGCAGATGCATGCAAATGAAAGTGTATATTACTTGCCTCTGCTTAGGGCTGTTTCAACAGGGAACAAAGCATGGAGAGGGCACTGAGAACTAATGGAGGAAGTAAAGTTTCAAGCAGCTAGCACAAACTGTGTTTGATTTAGAGATCCAAATGCATGTGTCCCTGTAGGGAAAAATGAAGGGAAACCTCAAAATTCAAAGGGTTCCTGCAAAGGAACCCTTGAACCTAGAAAAACGAAATTTGGGCTGCCATGTGCCACTGGTGTCCTCATCTTTACTGCCAAGAATGAACATGATCAGGTGAAAAAGTATTGGGTGAGATGCCAGTAAACTCGGAGTTCTGTGGAAGCTACGCAAATGCTTGAAAAGGAGAATGTATATCCCTTGCCTCTTCTTAGGGCGACTTCCTGGGGAACAAAGCATAGACAGCACACTGAGTACCAACTGAGAATTTCAAGTTTCAAGCAGCTACCACAAACGTGGTTTGATTTACAGTTCCAAATGTGTGTATCCCTGTAGGGGAAAACAAAGTGAATCCTAAAAATGCAAACGGTTTCTGGAAACGAATGCTTCAACCTAGAAGGATGAAATTTGGGTGGCCTAGTGAAACTGGTGTACTCTACTCATTGTTCCTGCCAAGTGTCAACAATATCAGGTGATAAATTACTTTCTGGGATTTCCAGTAAACTCAGAATTCTGTGGAAGCTCTGCAAACACTTTCAATGAAAAGTGTATTTTCCTTGCCTCCGCATAGGGCTACTTCAACAGGGAACAAAGCGTAGAGAACGCATTGAGTGTTAATTAAGTGAGTCAAGTTTTAAGCAGCTGGCACAAACCGTGTTTGATTTAGGTTTCCAAATGCATTCACACCTATAGGGGAAAAGAAACTGAAACCTAAAAATTCAAAGTGTTCCCCTAAATGAACTCTTCAACATAGAAGAACAAACTTTGGCAGCCAAGTGCAAGTGATATACTCGTCTTTCCTGCCAAGTATCAATCAACACGATCGGTTGAAAAATAGTTGCTGAAATTACAGTATATTCAGAATTCTTTGGAAGCTTAGCAAACGCTTACAGAATAACCTCTTTTCCTTGCCTCTGCATAGGACTCCTTCTACAGGGAACAAATCCTAGAGAGCACCCTGAGGCTTCATTAAGTGAGTCAAGATTCAAGCAGCTAACACAAACCGTGTTCGATTTAGAGTTTCAAATGCCTATATCCCTATAGGGTAAAAAGAAGTGAAACCCTAAAAATTCAAACTGTTCCTTCAAATGAATGCGTCAACCTAGAAGGACGAAACTTGGGCAGCCATGTGCAACTCCTATACTTATCTTCCATGCCAAAGGTTCACAGGATTGGGTGGAAAAACAATATTGGCTGAGATTCCAGTAAACTTGGTGTTTTGCCGAAACTCTGCAAACGCTTTCAAATGAAAGTGTATTTTTCTGACCTCTGCTTAGGGCTACGTCAACAGGGAAGAAAGCAAAGAGAGCACATTGAGAACTAATTGAGTAAGTCAAGTTTCAACCAGCTAGCACAAACCATGTTTCATTTGGAATTCCAAATCCATGTATCCGTATAGGGGGAAACCAAGTGAAACTTCAAAATTCAAAGTGTTCCTGCAAACGAACGATTCAACGTAGAAAGACAAAATTGGGGCAGCCATGTTCAACTTCTCTAATTGTCTTTCCTGCCAAGTAGAAACAAGATCGGGTGAAAACATATTTGCTGAGATTCCAGTAAACTCGGAGTTTTGTTGGAAGCTCAGCAAACGCTTTCAAATGACAGTGTATTTGTGGGGTCTCTTCTTAGGGCTCTTTCAACAGGGAACAAAGCATAGAGATTGCAAGGGAACTCCTGGAGGGAGTCAAGTTTCAAGCAGCGAGCAGAAACCGTGTTCGATGTAGAGAGCCAAATGCATGTATACATATAAGAGAAAACGAAGTGAAACCTAAACATTCAAAGTGTTCATGCAAACGAATGCTTCACCTTTGAAGATCTGGTATACTCGTCTTTGCTCCCAAGTATCAACAAGTTCAATGGAAAAGCTATTTGCTGCGATTCAGTAAAATTCGAGTTCGGTGGAAGGTATGCAGATGCATGCAAATGAAAGTGTATATTACTTGCCTCTGCTTAGGGCTGTTTCAACAGGGAACAAAGCATGGAGAGGGCACTGAGAACTAATGGAGGAAGTAAAGTTTCAAGCAGCTAGCACAAACTGTGTTTGATTTAGAGATCCAAATGCATGTGTCCCTGTAGGGAAAAATGAAGGGAAACCTCAAAATTCAAAGGGTTCCTGCAAAGGAACCCTTGAACCTAGAAAAACGAAATTTGGGCTGCCATGTGCCACTGGTGTCCTCATCTTTACTGCCAAGAATGAACATGATCAGGTGAAAAAGTATTGGGTGAGATGCCAGTAAACTCGGAGTTCTGTGGAAGCTACGCAAATGCTTGAAAAGGAGAATGTATATCCCTTGCCTCTTCTTAGGGCGACTTCCTGGGGAACAAAGCATAGACAGCACACTGAGTACCAACTGAGAATTTCAAGTTTCAAGCAGCTACCACAAACGTGGTTTGATTTACAGTTCCAAATGTGTGTATCCCTGTAGGGGAAAACAAAGTGAATCCTAAAAATGCAAACGGTTTCTGGAAACGAATGCTTCAACCTAGAAGGATGAAATTTGGGTGGCCTAGTGAAACTGGTGTACTCTACTCATTGTTCCTGCCAAGTGTCAACAATATCAGGTGATAAATTACTTTCTGGGATTCCAGTAAACTCAGAATTCTGTGGAAGCTCTGCAAACACTTTCAATGAAAAGTGTATTTTCCTTGCCTCCGCATAGGGCTACTTCAACAGGGAACAAAGCGTAGAGAACGCATTGAGTGTTAATTAAGTGAGTCAAGTTTTAAGCAGCTGGCACAAACCGTGTTTGATTTAGGTTTCCAAATGCATTCACACCTATAGGGGAAAAGAAACTGAAACCTAAAAATTCAAAGTGTTCCCCTAAATGAACTCTTCAACATAGAAGAACAAACTTTGGCAGCCAAGTGCAAGTGATATACTCGTCTTTCCTGCCAAGTATCAATCAACACGATCGGTTGAAAAATAGTTGCTGAAATTACAGTATATTCAGAATTCTTTGGAAGCTTAGCAAACGCTTACAGAATAACCTCTTTTCCTTGCCTCTGCATAGGACTCCTTCTACAGGGAACAAATCCTAGAGAGCACCCTGAGGCTTCATTAAGTGAGTCAAGATTCAAGCAGCTAACACAAACCGTGTTCGATTTAGAGTTTCAAATGCCTATATCCCTATAGGGTAAAAAGAAGTGAAACCTAAAAATTCAAACTGTTCCTTCAAATGAATGCGTCAACCTAGAAGGACGAAACTTGGGCAGCCATGTGCAACTCCTATACTTATCTTCCATGCCAAAGGTTCACAGGATTGGGTGGAAAAACAATATTGGCTGAGATTCCAGTAAACTTGGTGTTTTGCCGAAACTCTGCAAACGCTTTCAAATGAAAGTGTATTTTTCTGACCTCTGCTTAGGGCTACGTCAACAGGGGAAGAAAGCAAAGAGAGCACATTGAGAACTAATTGAGTAAGTCAAGTTTCAACCAGCTAGCACAAACCATGTTTCATTTGGAATTCCAAATCCATGTATCCGTATAGGGGGAAACCAAGTGAAACTTCAAAATTCAAAGTGTTCCTGCAAACGAACGATTCAACGTAGAAAGACAAAATTGGGGCAGCCATGTTCAACTTCTCTAATTGTCTTTCCTGCCAAGTAGAAACAAGATCGGGTGAAAACATATTTGCTGAGATTCCAGTAAACTCGGAGTTTTGTTGGAAGCTCAGCAAACGCTTTCAAATGACAGTGTATTTGTGGGGTCTCTTCTTAGGGCTCTTTCAACAGGGAACAAAGCATAGAGATTGCAAGGAGAACTCCTGGAGGGAGTCAAGTTTCAAGCAGCGAGCACAAACCGTGTTCGATGTAGAGAGCCAAATGCATGTATACATATAAGAGAAAACGAAGTGAAACCTAAACATTCAAAGTGTTCATGCAAACGAATGCTTCACCTTTGAAGATCTGGTATACTCGTCTTTGCTCCCAAGTATCAACAAGTTCAATGGAAAAGCTATTTGCTGCGATTCCAGTAAAATTCGAGTTCGGTGGAAGGTATGCAGATGCATGCAAATGAAAGTGTATATTACTTGCCTCTGCTTAGGGCTGTTTCAACAGGGAACAAAGCATGGAGAGGGCACTGAGAACTAATGGAGGAAGTAAAGTTTCAAGCAGCTAGCACAAACTGTGTTTGATTTAGAGATCCAAATGCATGTGTCCCTGTAGGGAAAAATGAAGGAAACCTCAAAATTCAAAGGGTTCCTGCAAAGGAACCCTTGAACCTAGAAAAACGAAATTTGGGCTGCCATGTGCCACTGGTGTCCTCATCTTTACTGCCAAGAATGAACATGATCAGGTGAAAAAGTATTGGGTGAGATGCCAGTAAACTCGGAGTTCTGTGGAAGCTACGCAAATGCTTGAAAAGGAGAATGTATATCCCTTGCCTCTTCTTCGGGCGACTTCCTGGGGAACAAAGCATAGACAGCACACTGAGTACCAACTGAGAATTTCAAGTTTCAAGCAGCTACCACAAACGTGGTTTGATTTACAGTTCCAAATGTGTGTATCCCTGTAGGGGAAAACAAAGTGAATCCTAAAAATGCAAACGGTTTCTGGAAACGAATGCTTCAACCTAGAAGGATGAAATTTGGGTGGCCTAGTGAAACTGGTGTACTCTACTCATTGTTCCTGCCAAGTGTCAACAATATCAGGTGATAAATTACTTTCTGGGATTCCAGTAAACTCAGAATTCTGTGGAAGCTCTGCAAACACTTTCAATGAAAAGTGTATTTTCCTTGCCTCCGCATAGGGCTACTTCAACAGGGAACAAAGCGTAGAGAACGCATTGAGTGTTAATTAAGTGAGTCAAGTTTTAAGCAGCTGGCACAAACCGTGTTTGAATTAGGTTTCCAAATGCATTCACACCTATAGGGGAAAAGAAGCTGAAACCTAAAAATTCAAAGTGTTCCCCTAAATGAACTCTTCAACATAGAAGAACAAACTTTGGCAGCCAAGTGCAAGTGATATACTCGTCTTTCCTGCCAAGTATCAATCAACACGATCGGTTGAAAAATAGTTGCTGAAATTACAGTATATTCAGAATTCTTTGGAAGCTTAGCAAACGCTTACAGAATAACCTCTTTTCCTTGCCTCTGCATAGGACTCCTTCTACAGGGAACAAATCCTAGAGAGCACCCTGAGGCTTCATTAAGTGAGTCAAGATTCAAGCAGCTAACACAAACCGTGTTCGATTTAGAGTTTCAAATGCCTATATCCCTATAGGGTAAAAAGAAGTGAAACCTAAAAATTCAAACTGTTCCTTCAAATGAATGCGTCAACCCAGAAGGACGAAACTTGGGCATCCATGTGCAACTCCTATACTTATCTTCCATGCCAAAGGTTCACAGGATTGGGTGGAAAAACAATATTGGCTGAGATTCCAGTAAACTTGGTGTTTTGCCGAAACTCTGCAAACGCTTTCAAATGAAAGTGTATTTTTCTGACCTCTGCTTAGGGCTACGTCAACAGGGAAGAAAGCAAAGAGAGCACATTGAGAACTAATTGAGTAAGTCAAGTTTCAACCAGCTAGCACAAACCATGTTTCATTTGGAATTCCACATCCATGTATCCGTATAGGGGGAAACCAAGTGAAACTTCAAAATTCAAAGTGTTCCTGCAAACGAACGATTCAACGTAGAAAGACAAAATTGGGGCAGCCATGTTCAACTTCTCTAATTGTCTTTCCTGCCAAGTAGAAACAAGATCGGGTGAAAACATATTTGCTGAGATTCCAGTAAACTCGGAGTTTTGTTGGAAGCTCAGCAAACGCTTTCAAATGACAGTGTATTTGTGGGGTCTCTTCTTAGGGCTCTTTCAACAGGGAACAAAGCATAGAGATTGCAAGGAGAACTCCTGGAGGGAGTCAAGTTTCAAGCAGCGAGCACAAACCGTGTTCGATGTAGAGAGCCAAATGCATGTATACATATAAGAGAAAACGAAGTGAAACCTAAACATTCAAAGTGTTCATGCAAACGAATGCTTCACCTTTGAAGATCTGGTATACTCGTCTTTGCTCCCAAGTATCAACAAGTTCAATGGAAAAGCTATTTGCTGCGATTCCAGTAAAATTCGAGTTCGGTGGAAGGTATGCAGATGCATGCAAATGAAAGTGTATATTACTTGCCTCTGCTTAGGGCTGTTTCAACAGGGAACAAAGCATGGAGAGGGCACTGAGAACTAATGGAGGAAGTAAAGTTTCAAGCAGCTAGCACAAACTGTGTTTGATTTAGAGATCCAAATGCATGTGTCCCTGTAGGGAAAAATGAAGGGAAACCTCAAAATTCAAAGGGTTCCTGCAAAGGAACCCTTTAACCTAGAAAAACGAAATTTGGGCTGCCATGTGCCACTGGTGTCCTCATCTTTACTGCCAAGAATGAACATGATCAGGTGAAAAAGTATTGGGTGAGATGCCAGTAAACTCGGAGTTCTGTGGAAGCTACGCAAATGCTTGAAAAGGAGAATGTATATCCCTTGCCTCTTCTTCGGGCGACTTCCTGGGGAACAAAGCATAGACAGCACACTGAGTACCAACTGAGAATTTCAAGTTTCAAGCAGCTACCACAAACGTGGTTTGATTTACAGTTCCAAATGTGTGTATCCCTGTAGGGGAAAACAAAGTGAATCCTAAAAATGCAAACGGTTTCTGGAAACGAATGCTTCAACCTAGAAGGATGAAATTTGGGTGGCCTAGTGAAACTGGTGTACTCTACTCATTGTTCCTGCCAAGTGTCAACAATATCAGGTGATAAATTACTTTCTGGGATTCCAGTAAACTCAGAATTCTGTGGAAGCTCTGCAAACACTTTCAATGAAAAGTGTATTTTCCTTGCCTCCGCATAGGGCTACTTCAACAGGGAACAAAGCGTAGAGAACGCATTGAGTGTTAATTAAGTGAGTCAAGTTTTAAGCAGCTGGCACAAACCGTGTTTGATTTAGGTTTCCAAATGCATTCACACCTATAGGGGAAAAGAAGCTGAAACCTAAAAATTCAAAGTGTTCCCCTAAATGAACTCTTCAACATAGAAGAACAAACTTTGGCAGCCAAGTGCAAGTGATATACTCGTCTTTCCTGCCAAGTATCAATCAACAAGATCGGTTGAAAAATAGTTGCTGAAATTACAGTATATTCAGAATTCTTTGGAAGCTTAGCAAACGCTTACAGAATAACCTCTTTTCCTTGCCTCTGCATAGGACTCCTTCTACAGGGAACAAATCCTAGAGAGCACCCTGAGGCTTCATTAAGTGAGTCAAGATTCAAGCAGCTAACACAAACCGTGTTCGATTTAGAGTTTCAAATGCCTATATCCCTATAGGGTAAAAAGAAGTGAAACCTAAAAATTCAAACTGTTCCTTCAAATGAATGCGTCAACCCAGAAGGACGAAACTTGGGCAGCCATGTGCAACTCCTATACTTATCTTCCATGCCAAAGGTTCACAGGATTGGGTGGAAAAACAATATTGGCTGAGATTCCAGTAAACTTGGTGTTTTGCCGAAACTCTGCAAACGCTTTCAAATGAAAGTGTATTTTTCTGACCTCTGATTAGGGCTACGTCAACAGGGAAGAAAGCAAAGAGAGCACATTGAGAACTAATTGATTAAGTCAAGTTTCAACCAGCTAGCACAAACCATGTTTCATTTGGAATTCCAAATCCATATATCCGTATAGGGGGAAACCAAGTGAAACTTCAAAATTCAAAGTGTTCCTGCAAACGAACGATTCAACATAGAAAGACAAAATTGGGGCAGCCATGTTCAACTTCTCTAATTGTCTTTCCGCCAAGTAGAAACAAGATCGGGTGAAAACATATTTGCTGAGATTCCAGTAAACTCGGAGTTTTGTTGGAAGCTCAGCAAACGCTTTCAAATGACAGTGTATTTGTGGGGTCTCTTCTTAGGGCTCTTTCAACAGGGAACAAAGCATAGAGATTGCAAGGAGAACTCCTGGAGGGAGTCAAGTTTCAAGCAGCGAGCACAAACCGTGTTCGATGTAGAGAGCCAAATGCATGTATACATATAAGAGAAAACGAAGTGAAACCTAAACATTCAAAGTGTTCATGCAAACGAATGCTTCACCTTTGAAGATCTGGTATACTCGTCTTTGCTCCCAAGTATCAACAAGTTCAATGGAAAAGATATTTGCTGCGATTCCAGTAAAATTCGAGTTCGGTGGAAGGTATGCAGATGCATGCAAATGAAAGTGTATATTACTTGCCTCTGCTTAGGGCTGTTTCAACAGGGAACAAAGCATGGAGAGGGCACTGAGAACTAATGGAGGAAGTAAAGTTTCAAGCAGCTAGCACAAACTGTGTTTGATTTAGAGATCCAAATGCATGTGTCCCTGTAGGGAAAAATGAAGGGAAACCTCAAAATTCAAAGGGTTCCTGCAAAGGAACCTTGAACCTAGAAAAACGAAATTTGGGCTGCCATGTGCCACTGGTGTCCTCATCTTTACTGCCAAGAATGAACATGATCAGGTGAAAAAGTATTGGGTGAGATGCCAGTAAACTCGGAGTTCTGTGGAAGCTACGCAAATGCTTGAAAAGGAGAATGTATATCCCTTGCCTCTTCTTAGGGCGACTTCCTGGGGAACAAAGCATAGACAGCACACTGAGTACCCACTGAGAATTTCAAGTTTCAAGCAGCTACCACAAACGTGGTTTGATTTACAGTTCCAAATGTGTGTATCCCTGTAGGGGAAAACAAAGTGAATCCTAAAAATGCAAACGGTTTCTGGAAACGAATGCTTCAACCTAGAAGGATGAAATTTGGGTGGCCTAGTGAAACTGGTGTACTCTACTCATTGTTCCTGCCAAGTGTCAACAATATCAGGTGATAAATTACTTTCTGGGATTCCAGTAACTCAGAATTCTGTGGAAGCTCTGCAAACACTTTCAATGAAAAGTGTATTTTCCTTGCCTCCGCATAGGGCTACTTCAACAGGGAACAAAGCGTAGAGAACGCATTGAGTGTTAATTAAGTGAGTCAAGTTTTAAGCAGCTGGCACAAACCGTGTTTGATTTAGGTTTCCAAATGCATTCACACCTATAGGGGAAAAGAAGCTGAAACCTAAAATTCAAAGTGTTCCCCTAAATGAACTCTTCAACATAGAAGAACAAACTTTGGCAGCCAAGTGCAAGTGATATACTCGTCTTTCCTGCCAAGTATCAATCAACAAGATCGGTTGAAAAATAGTTGCTGAAATTACAGTATATTCAGAATTCTTTGGAAGCTTAGCAAACGCTTACAGAATAACCTCTTTTCCTTGCCTCTGCATAGGACTCCTTCTACAGGGAACAAATCCTTGAGAGCACCCTGAGGCTTCATTAAGTGAGTCAAGATTCAAGCAGCTAACACAAACCGTGTTCGATTTAGAGTTTCAAATGCCTATATCCCTATAGGGTAAAAAGAAGTGAAACCTAAAAATTCAAACTGTTCCTTCAAATGAATGCGTCAACCTAGAAGGACGAAACTTGGGCAGCCATGTGCAACTCCTGTACTTATCTTCCATGCCAAAGGTTCACAGGATTGGGTGGAAAAACAATATTGGCTGAGATTCCAGTAAACTTGGTGTTTTGCCGAAACTCTGCAAACGCTTTCAAATGAAAGTGTATTTTTCTGACCTCTGCTTAGGGCTACGTCAACAGGGAAGAAAGCAAAGAGAGCACATTGAGAACTAATTGAGTAAGTCAAGTTTCAACCAGCTAGCACAAACCATGTTTCATTTGGAATTCCCAAATCCATGTATTATCCGTATAGGGGGAAACCAAGTGAAACTTCAAAATTCAAAGTGTTCCTGCAAACGAACGATTCAACGTTGAAAGACAAAATTGGGGCAGCCATGTTCAACTTCTCTAATTGTCTTTCCTGCCAAGTAGAAACAAGATCGGGTGAAAACATATTTGCTGAGATTCCAGTAAACTCGGAGTTTTGTTGGAAGCTCAGCAAACGCTTTCAAATGACAGTGTATTTGTGGGGTCTCTTCTTAGGGCTCTTTCAACAGGGAACAAAGCATAGAGATTGCAAGGAGAACTCCTGGAGGGAGTCAAGTTTCAAGCAGCGAGCAGAAACCGTGTTCGATGTAGAGAGCCAAATGCATGTATACATATAAGAGAAAACGAAGTGAAACCTAAACATTCAAAGTGTTCATGCAAACGAATGCTTCACCTTTGAAGATCTGGTATACTCGTCTTTGCTCCCAAGTATCAACAAGTTCAATGGAAAAGCTATTTGCTGCGATTCCAGTAAAATTCGAGTTCGGTGGAAGGTATGCAGATGCATGCAAATGAAAGTGTATATTACTTGCCTCTGCTTAGGGCTGTTTCAACAGGGAACAAAGCATGGAGAGGGCACTGAGAACTAATGGAGGAAGTAAAGTTTCAAGCAGCTAGCACAAACTGTGTTTGATTTAGAGATCCAAATGCATGTGTCCCTGTAGGGAAAAATGAAGGGAAACCTCAAAATTCAAAGGGTTCCTGCAAAGGAACCCTTTAACCTAGAAAAACGAAATTTGGGCTGCCATGTGCCACTGGTGTCCTCATCTTTACTGCCAAGAATGAACATGATCAGGTGAAAAAGTATTGGGTGAGATGCCAGTAAACTCGGAGTTCTGTGGAAGCTACGCAAATGCTTGAAAAGGAGAATGTATATCCCTTGCCTCTTCTTAGGGCGACTTCCTGGGGAACAAAGCATAGACAGCACACTGAGTACCAACTGAGAATTTCAAGTTTCAAGCAGCTACCACAAACGTGGTTTGATTTACAGTTCCAAATGTGTGTATCCCTGTAGGGGAAAACAAAGTGAATCCTAAAAATGCAAACGGTTTCTGGAAACGAATGCTTCAACCTAGAAGGATGAAATTTGGGTGGCCTAGTGAAACTGGTGTACTCTACTCATTGTTCCTGCCAAGTGTCAACACTATCAAGGTGAAATACACTTACTTTCTGAGTGTTTCCAGATAGAATTCTGTGGAAGCTCTGCAAACACTTTCAATGAAAAGTGTATTTTCCTTGCCTCCGCATAGGGCTACTTCAACAGGGAACAAAGCGTAGAGAACGCATTGAGTGTAAATTAAGTGAGTCAAGTTTTAAGCAGCTGGCACAAACCGTGTTTCATTTAGGTTTCCAAATGCATTCACACCTATAGGGGAAAAGAAACTGAAACCTAAAAATTCAAAGTGTTCCCCTAAATGAACTCTTCAACATAGAAGAACAAATTTTGGCAGCCAAGTGCAAGTGATATACTCGTCTTTCCTGCCAAGTATCAATCAACACGATCGGTTGAAAAATAGTTGCTGAAATTACAGTATATTCAGAATTCTTTGGAAGCTTAGCAAACGCTTACAGAATAACCTCTTTTCCTTGCCTCTGCATAGGACTCCTTCTACAGGGAACAAATCCTAGAGAGCACCCTGAGGCTTCATTAAGTGAGTCAAGATTCAAGCAGCTAACACAAACCGTGTTCGATTTAGAGTTTCAAATGCCTATATCCCTATAGGGTAAAAAGAAGTGAAACCTAAAAATTCAAACTGTTCCTTCAAATGAATGCGTCAACCTAGAAGGACGAAACTTGGGCAGCCATGTGCAACTCCTATACTTATCTTCCATGCCAAAGGTTCACAGGATTGGGTGGAAAAACAATATTGGCTGAGATTCCAGTAAACTTGGTGTTTTGCCGAAACTCTGCAAATGCTTTCAAATGAAAGTGTATTTTTCTGACCTCTGCTTAGGGCTACGTCAACAGGGAAGAAAGCAAAGAGAGCACATTTAGAACTAATTGAGTAAGTCAAGTTTCAACCAGCTAGCACAAACCATGTTTGATTTGGAATTCCAAATCCATGTATCCGTATAGGGGGAAACCAAGTGAAACTTCAAAATTCAAAGTGTTCCTGCAAACGAACGATTCAACGTAGAAAGACAAAATTGGGGCAGCCATGTTCAACTTCTCTAATTGTCTTTCCTGCCAAGTAGAAACAAGATCGGGTGAAAACATATTTGCTGAGATTCCAGTAAACTCGGAGTTTTGTTGGAAGCTCAGCAAACGCTTTCAAATGACAGTGTATTTGTGGGGTCTCTTCTTAGGGCTCTTTCAACAGGGAACAAAGCATAGAGATTGCAAGGAGAACTCCTGGAGGGAGTCAAGTTTTCAAGCAGCGAGCACAAACCGTGTTCGATGTAGAGAGCCAAATGCATGTATACATATAAGAGAAAACGAAGTGAAACCTAAACATTCAAAGTGTTCATGCAAACGAATGCTTCACCTTTGAAGATCTGGTATCCTCGTCTTTGCTCCCAAGTATCAACAAGTTCAATGGAAAAGCTATTTGCTGCGATTCCAGTAAAATTCGAGTTCGGTGGAAGGTATGCAGATGCATGCAAATGAAAGTGTATATTACTTGCCTCTGCTTAGGGCTGTTTCAACAGGGAACAAAGCATGGAGAGGGCACTGAGAACTAATGGAGGAAGTAAAGTTTCAAGCAGCTAGCACAAACTGTGTTTGATTTAGAGATCCAAATGCATGTGTCCCTGTAGGGAAAAATGAAGGGAAACCTCAAAATTCAAAGGGTCCCTGCAAAGGAACCCTTGAACCTAGAAAAACGAAATTTGGGCTGCCATGTGCCACTGGTGTCCTCATCTTTACTGCCAAGAATGAACATGATCAGGTGAAAAAGTATTGGGTGAGATGCCAGTAAACTCGGAGTTCTGTGGAAGCTACGCAAATGCTTGAAAATGAGAATGTATATCCCTTGCCTCTTCTTAGGGCGACTTCCTGGGGAACAAAGCATAGACAGCACACTGAGTACCAACTGAGAATTTCAAGTTTCAAGCAGCTACCACAAACGTGGTTTGATTTACAGTTCCAAATGTGTGTATCCCTGTAGGGGAAAACAAAGTGAATCCTAAAAATGCAAACGGTTTCTGGAAACGAATGCTTCAACCTAGAAGGATGAAATTTGGGTGGCCTAGTGAAACTGGTGTACTCTACTCATTGTTCCTGCCAAGTGTCAACAATATCAGGTGATAAATTACTTTCTGGGATTCCAGTAAACTCAGAATTCTGTGGAAGCTCTGCAAACACTTTCAATGAAAAGTGTATTTTCCTTGCCTCCGCATAGGGCTACTTCAACAGGGAACAAAGCGTAGAGAACGCATTGAGTGTTAATTAAGTGAGTCAAGTTTTAAGCAGCTGGCACAAACCGTGTTTGATTTAGGTTTCCAAATGCATTCACACCTATAGGGGAAAAGAAGCTGAAACCTAAAAATTCAAAGTGTTCCCCTAAATGAACTCTTCAACATAGAAGAACAAACTTTGGCAGCCAAGTGCAAGTGATATACTCGTCTTTCCTGCCAAGTATCAATCAACAAGATCGGTTGAAAAATAGTTTGCTGAAATTACAGTATATTCAGAATTCTTTGGAAGCTTAGCAAACGCTTACAGAATAACCTCTTTTCCTTGCCTCTGCATAGGACTCCTTCTGCAGGGTACAAATCCTAGAGAGCACCCTGAGGCTTCATTAAGTGAGTCAAGATTCAAGCAGCTAACACAAACCCTGTTCGATTTAGAGTTTCAAATGCCTATATCCCTATAGGGTAAAAAGAAGTGAAACCTAAAAATTCAAACTGTTCCTTCAAATGAATGCGTCAACCTAGAAGGACGAAACTTGGGCAGCCATGTGCAACTCCTATACTTATCTTCCATGCCAAAGGTTCACAGGATTGGGTGGAAAAACAATATTGGCTGAGATTCCAGTAAACTTGGTGTTTTGCCGAAACTCTGCAAACGCTTTCAAATGAAAGTGTATTTTTCTGACCTCTGCTTAGGGCTACGTCAACAGGGAAGAAAGCAAAGAGAGCACATTGAGAACTAATTGAGTAAGTCAAGTTTCAACCAGCTAGCACAAACCATGTTTCATTTGGAATTCCAAATCCATGTATCCGTATAGGGGGAAACCAAGTGAAACTTCAAAATTCAAAGTGTTCCTGCAAACGAACGATTCAACGTAGAAAGACAAAATTGGGGCAGCCATGTTCAACTTCTCTAATTGTCTTTCCTGCCAAGTAGAAACAAGATAGGGTGAAAACATATTTGCTGAGATTCCAGTAAACTCGGAGTTTTGTTGGAAGCTCAGCAAACGCTTTCAAATGACAGTGTATTTGTGGGGTCTCTTCTTAGGGCTCTTTCAACAGGGAACAAAGCATAGAGATTGCAAGGAGAACTCCTGGAGGGAGTCAAGTTTCAAGCAGCGAGCACAAACCGTGTTCGATGTAGAGAGCCAAATGCATGTATACATATAAGAGAAAACGAAGTGAAACCTAAACATTCAAAGTGTTCATGCAAACGAATGCTTCACCTTTGAAGATCTGGTATACTCGTCTTTGCTCCCAAGTATCAACAAGTTCAATGGAAAAGCTATTTGCTGCGATTCCAGTAAAATTCGAGTTCGGTGGAAGGTATGCAGATGCATGCAAATGAAAGTGTATATTACTTGCCTCTGCTTAGGGCTGTTTCAACAGGGAACAAAGCATGGAGAGGGCACTGAGAACTAATGGAGGAAGTAAAGTTTCTAGCAGCTAGCACAAACTGTGTTTGATTTAGAGATCCAAATGCATGTGTCCCTGTAGGGAAAAATGAAGGGAAACCTCAAAATTCAAAGGGTCCCTGCAAAGGAACCCTTTAACCTAGAAAAACGAAATTTGGGCTGCCATGTGCCACTGGTGTCCTCATCTTTACTGCCAAGAATGAACATGATCAGGTGAAAAAGTATTGGGTGAGATGCCAGTAAACTCGGAGTTCTGTGGAAGCTACGCAAATGCTTGAAAAGGAGAATGTATATCCCTTGCCTCTTCTTCGGGCGACTTCCTGGGGAACAAAGCATAGACAGCACACTGAGTACCAACTGAGAATTTCAAGTTTCAAGCAGCTACCACAAACGTGGTTTGATTTACAGTTCCAAATGTGTGTATCCCTGTAGGGGAAAACAAAGTGAATCCTAAAAATGCAAACGGTTTCTGGAAACGAATGCTTCAACCTAGAAGGATGAAATTTGGGTGGCCTAGTGAAACTGGTGTACTCTACTCATTGTTCCTGCCAAGTGTCAACAATATCAGGTGATAAATTACTTTCTGGGATTCCAGTAAACTCAGAATTCTGTGGAAGCACTGCAAACACTTTCAATGAAAAGTGTATTTTCCTTGCCTCCGCATAGGGCTACTTCAACAGGGAACAAAGCGTAGAGAACGCATTGAGTGTTAATTAAGTGAGTCAAGTTTTAAGCAGCTGGCACAAACCGTGTTTGATTTAGGTTTCCAAATGCATTCACACCTATAGGGGAAAAGAAACTGAAACCTAAAAATTCAAAGTGTTCCCCTAAATGAACTCTTCAACATAGAAGAACAAACTTTGGCAGCCAAGTGCAAGTGATATACTCGTCTTTCCTGGCAAGTATCAATCAACAAGATCGGTTGAAAAATAGTTGCTGAAATTACAGTATATTCAGAATTCTTTGGAAGCTTAGCAAACGCTTACAGAATAACCTCTTTTCCTTGCCTCTGCATAGGACTCCTTCTACAGGGTACAAATCCTAGAGAGCACCCTGAGGCTTCATTAAGTGAGTCAAGATTCAAGCAGCTAACACAAACCGTGTTCGATTTAGAGTTTCAAATGCCTATATCCCTATAGGGTAAAAAGAAGTGAAACCTAAAAATTCAAACTGTTCCTTCAAATGAATGCGTCAACCTAGAAGGACGAAACTTGGGCAGCCATGTGCAACTCCTATACTTATCTTCCATGCCAAAGGTTCACAGGATTGGGTGGAAAAACAATATTGGCTGAGATTCCAGTAAACGTGGTGTTTTGCCGAAACTCTGCAAACGCTTTCAAATGAAAGTGTATTTTTCTGACCTCTGCTTAGGGCTACGTCAACAGGGAAGAAAGCAAAGAGAGCACATTGAGAACTAATTGAGTAAGTCAAGTTTCAACCAGCTAGCACAAACCATGTTTCATTTGGAATTCCAAATCCATGTATCCGTATAGGGGGAAACCAAGTGAAACTTCAAAATTCAAAGTGTTCCTGCAAACGAACGATTCAACGTAGAAAGACAAAATTGGGGCAGCCATGTTCAACTTCTCTAATTGTCTTTCCTGCCAAGTAGAAACAAGATCGGGTGAAAACATATTTGCTGAGATTCCAGTAAACTCGGAGTTTTGTTGGAAGCTCAGCAAACGCTTTCAAATGACAGTGTATTTGTGGGGTCTCTTCTTAGGGCTCTTTCAACAGGGAACAAAGCATAGAGATTGCAAGGAGAACTCCTGGAGGGAGTCAAGTTTCAAGCAGCGAGCACAAACCGTGTTCGATGTAGAGAGCCAAATGCATGTATACATATAAGAGAAAACGAAGTGAAACCTAAACATTCAAAGTGTTCATGCAAACGAATGCTTCACCTTTGAAGATCTGGTATACTCGTCTTTGCTCCCAAGTATCAACAAGTTCAATGGAAAAGCTATTTGCTGCGATTCCAGTAAAATTCGAGTTCGGTGGAAGGTATGCAGATGCATGCAAATGAAAGTGTATATTACTTGCCTCTGCTTAGGGCTGTTTCAACAGGGAACAAAGCATGGAGAGGGCACTGAGAACTAATGGAGGAAGTAAAGTTTCAAGCAGCTAGCACAAACTGTGTTTGATTTAGAGATCCAAATGCATGTGTCCCTGTAGGGAAAAATGAAGGGGAAACCTCAAAATTCAAAGGGTTCCTGCAAAGGAACCCTTTAACCTAGAAAAACGAAATTTGGGCTGCCATGTGCCACTGGTGTCCTCATCTTTACTGCCAAGAATGAACATGATCAGGTGAAAAAGTATTGGGTGAGATGCCAGTAAACTCGGAGTTCTGTGGAAGCTACGCAAATGCTTGAAAAGGAGAATGTATATCCCTTGCCTCTTCTTAGGGCGACTTCCTGGGGAACAAAGCATAGACAGCACACTGAGTACCAACTGAGAATTTCAAGTTTCAAGCAGCTACCACAAACGTGGTTTGATTTACAGTTCCAAATGTGTGTATCCCTGTAGGGGAAAACAAAGTGAATCCTAAAAATGCAAACGGTTTCTGGAAACGAATGCTACAACCTAGAAGGATGAAATTTGGGTGGCCTAGTGAAACTGGTGTACTCTACTCATTGTTCCTGCCAAGTGTCAACAATATCAGGTGATAAATTACTTTCTGGGATTCCAGTAAACTCAGAATTCTGTGGAAGCTCTGCAAACACTTTCAATGAAAAGTGTATTTTCCTTGCCTCCGCATAGGGCTACTTCAACAGGGAACAAAGCGTAGAGAACGCATTGAGTGTTAATTAAGTGAGTCAAGTTTTAAGCAGCTGGCACAAACCGTGTTTCATTTAGGTTTCCAAATGCATTCACACCTATAGGGGAAAAGAAGCTGAAACCTAAAAATTCAAAGTGTTCCCCTAAATGAACTCTTCAACATAGAAGAACAAACTTTGGCAGCCAAGTGCAAGTGATATACTCGTCTTTCCTGCCAAGTATCAATCAACACGATCGGTTGAAAAATAGTTGCTGAAATTACAGTATATTCAGAATTCTTTGGAAGCTTAGCAAACGCTTACAGAATAACCTCTTTTCCTTGCCTCTGCATAGGACTCCTTCTACAGGGAACAAATCCTAGAGAGCACCCTGAGGCTTCATTAAGTGAGTCAAGATTCAAGCAGCTAACACAAACCGTGTTCGATTTAGAGTTTCAAATGCCTATATCCCTATAGGGTAAAAAGAAGTGAAACCTAAAAATTCAAACTGTTCCTTCAAATGAATGCGTCAACCCAGAAGGACGAAACTTGGGCAGCCATGTGCAACTCCTATACTTATCTTCCATGCCAAAGGTTCACAGGATTGGGTGGAAAAACAATATTGGCTGAGATTCCAGTAAACTTGGTGTTTTGCCGAAACTCTGCAAACGCTTTCAAATGAAAGTGTATTTTTCTGACCTCTGCTTAGGGCTACGTCAACAGGGAAGAAAGCAAAGAGAGCACATTGAGAACTAATTGAGTAAGTCAAGTTTCAACCAGCTAGCACAAACCATGTTTCATTTGGAATTCCAAATCCATGTATCCGTATAGGGGGAAACCAAGTGAAACTTCAAAATTCAAAGTGTTCCTGCAAACGAACGATTCAACGTAGAAAGACAAAATTGGGGCAGCCATGTTCAACTTCTCTAATTGTCTTTCCTGCCAAGTAGAAACAAGATCGGGTGAAAACATATTTGCTGAGATTCCAGTAAACTCGGAGTTTTGTTGGAAGCTCAGCAAACGCTTTCAAATGACAGTGTATTTGTGGGGTCTCTTCTTAGGGCTCTTTCAACAGGGAACAAAGCATAGAGATTGCAAGGAGAACTCCTGGAGGGAGTCAAGTTTCAAGCAGCGAGCAGAAACCGTGTTCGATGTAGAGAGCCAAATGCATGTATACATATAAGAGAAAACGAAGTGAAACCTAAACATTCAAAGTGTTCATGCAAACGAATGCTTCACCTTTGAAGATCTGGTATACTCGTCTTTGCTCCCAAGTATCAACAAGTTCAATGGAAAAGCTATTTGCTGCGATTCCAGTAAAATTCGAGTTCGGTGGAAGGTATGCAGATGCATGCAAATGAAAGTGTATATTACTTGCCTCTGCTTAGGGCTGTTTCAACAGGGAACAAAGCATGGAGAGGGCACTGAGAACTAATGGAGGAAGTAAAGTTTCAAGCAGCTAGCACAAACTGTGTTTGATTTACAGATCCAAATGCATGTGTCCCTGTAGGGAAAAATGAAGGGAAACCTCAAAATTCAAAGGGTTCCTGCAAAGGAACCCTTTAACCTAGAAAAACGAAATTTGGGCTGCTATGTGCCACTGGTGTCCTCATCTTTACTGCCAAGAATGAACATGATCAGGTGAAAAAGTATTGGGTGAGATGCCAGTAAACTCGGAGTTCTGTGGAAGCTACGCAAATGCTTGAAAAGGAGAATGTATATCCCTTGCCTCTTCTTAGGGCGACTTCCTGGGGAACAAAGCATAGAGAGCACACTGAGTACCCACTGAGAATTTCAAGTTTCAAGCAGCTACCACAAACGTGGTTTGATTTACAGTTCCAAATGTGTGTATCCCTGTAGGGGAAAACAAAGTGAATCCTAAAAATGCAAACGGTTTCTGGAAACGAATGCTTCAACCTAGAAGGATGAAATTTGGGTGGCCTAGTGAAACTGGTGTACTCTACTCATTGTTCCTGCCAAGTGTCAACAATATCAGGTGATAAATTACTTTCTGGGATTCCAGTAAACTCAGAATTCTGTGGAAGCTCTGCAAACACTTTCAATGAAAAGTGTATTTTCCTTGCCTCCGCATAGGGCTACTTCAACAGGGAACAAAGCGTAGAGAACGCATTGAGTGTTAATTAAGTGAGTCAAGTTTTAAGCAGCTGGCACAAACCGTGTTTGATTTAGGTTTCCAAATGCATTCACACCTATAGGGGAAAAGAAACTGAAACCTAAAAATTCAAAGTGTTCCCCTAAATGAACTCTTCAACATAGAAGAACAAACTTTGGCAGCCAAGTGCAAGTGATATACTCGTCTTTCCTGCCAAGTATCAATCAACACGATCGGTTGAAAAATAGTTGCTGAAATTACAGTATATTCAGAATTCTTTGGAAGCTTAGCAAACGCTTACAGAATAACCTCTTTTCCTTGCCTCTGCATAGGACTCCTTCTACAGGGAACAAATCCTAGAGAGCACCCTGAGGCTTCATTAAGTGAGTCAAGATTCAAGCAGCTAACACAAACCGTGTTCGATTTAGAGTTTCAAATGCCTATATCCCTATAGGGTAAAAAGAAGTGAAACCTAAAAATTCAAACTGTTCCTTCAAATGAATGCGTCAACCTAGAAGGACGAAACTTGGGCAGCCATGTGCAACTCCTATACTTATCTTCCATGCCAAAGGTTCACAGGATTGGGTGGAAAAACAATATTGGCTGAGATTCCAGTAAACTTGGTGTTTTGCCGAAACTCTGCAAACGCTTTCAAATGAAAGTGTATTTTTCTGACCTCTGCTTAGGGCTACGTCAACAGGGAAGAAAGCAAAGAGAGCACATTGAGAACTAATTGAGTAAGTCAAGTTTCAACCAGCTAGCACAAACCATGTTTCATTTGGAATTCCAAATCCATGTATCCGTATAGGGGGAAACCAAGTGAAACTTCAAAATTCAAAGTGTTCCTGCAAACGAACGATTCAACGTAGAAAGACAAAATTGGGGCAGCCATGTTCAACTTCTCTAATTGTCTTTCCTGCCAAGTAGAAACAAGATCGGGTGAAAACATATTTGCTGAGATTCCAGTAAACTCGGAGTTTTGTTGGAAGCTCAGCAAACGCTTTCAAATGACAGTGTATTTGTGGGGTCTCTTCTTAGGGCTCTTTCAACAGGGAAGAAAGCATAGAGATTGCAAGGAGAACTCCTGGAGGGAGTCAAGTTTCAAGCAGCGAGCACAAACCGTGTTCGATGTAGAGAGCCAAATGCATGTATACATATAAGAGAAAACGAAGTGAAACCTAAACATTCAAAGTGTTCATGCAAACGAATGCTTCACCTTTGAAGATCTGGTATACTCGTCTTTGCTCCCAAGTATCAACAAGTTCAATGGAAAAGCTATTTGCTGCGATTCCAGTAAAATTCGAGTTCGGTGGAAGGTATGCAGATGCATGCAAATGAAAGTGTATATTACTTGCCTCTGCTTAGGGCTGTTTCAACAGGGAACAAAGCATGGAGAGGGCACTGAGAACTAATGGAGGAAGTAAAGTTTCAAGCAGCTAGCACAAACTGTGTTTGATTTAGAGATCCAAATGCATGTGTCCCTGTAGGGAAAAATGAAGGGAAACCTCAAAATTCAAAGGGTTCCTGCAAAGGAACCCTTGAACCTAGAAAAACGAAATTTGGGCTGCCATGTGCCACTGGTGTCCTCATCTTTACTGCCAAGAATGAACATGATCAGGTGAAAAAGTATTGGGTGAGATGCCAGTAAACTCGGAGTTCTGTGGAAGCTACGCAAATGCTTGAAAAGGAGAATGTATATCCCTTGCCTCTTCTTAGGGCGACTTCCTGGGGAACAAAGCATAGACAGCACACTGAGTACCAACTGAGAATTTCAAGTTTCAAGCAGCTACCACAAACGTGGTTTGATTTACAGTTCCAAATGTGTGTATCCCTGTAGGGGAAAACAAAGTGAATCCTAAAAATGCAAACGGTTTCTGGAAACGAATGCTTCAACCTAGAAGGATGAAATTTGGGTGGCCTAGTGAAACTGGTGTACTCTACTCATTGTTCCTGCCAAGTGTCAACAATATCAGGTGATAAATTACTTTCTGGGATTCCAGTAAACTCAGAATTCTGTGGAAGCTCTGCAAACACTTTCAATGAAAAGTGTATTTTCCTTGCCTCCGCATAGGGCTACTTCAACAGGGAACAAAGCGTAGAGAACGCATTGAGTGTTAATTAAGTGAGTCAAGTTTTAAGCAGCTGGCACAAACCGTGTTTGATTTAGGTTTCCAAATGCATTCACACCTATAGGGGAAAAGAAACTGAAACCTAAAAATTCAAAGTGTTCCCCTAAATGAACTCTTCAACATAGAAGAACAAACTTTGGCAGCCAAGTGCAAGTGATATACTCGTCTTTCCTGCCAAGTATCAATCAACACGATCGGTTGAAAAATAGTTGCTGAAATTACAGTATATTCAGAATTCTTTGGAAGCTTAGCAAACGCTTACAGAATAACCTCTTTTCCTTGCCTCTGCATAGGACTCCTTCTACAGGGAACAAATCCTAGAGAGCACCCTGAGGCTTCATTAAGTGAGTCAAGATTCAAGCAGCTAACACAAACCGTGTTCGATTTAGAGTTTCAAATGCCTATATCCCTATAGGGTAAAAAGAAGTGAAACCTAAAAATTCAAACTGTTCCTTCAAATGAATGCGTCAACCCAGAAGGACGAAACTTGGGCAGCCATGTGCAACTCCTATACTTATCTTCCATGCCAAAGGTTCACAGGATTGGGTGGAAAAACAATATTGGCTGAGATTCCAGTAAACTTGGTGTTTTGCCGAAACTCTGCAAACGCTTTCAAATGAAAGTGTATTTTTCTGACCTCTGCTTAGGGCTACGTCAACAGGGAAGAAAGCAAAGAGAGCACATTGAGAACTAATTGAGTAAGTCAAGTTTCAACCAGCTAGCACAAACCATGTTTCATTTGGAATTCCAAATCCATGTATCCGTATAGGGGGAAACCAAGTGAAACTTCAAAATTCAAAGTGTTCCTGCAAACGAACGATTCAACGTAGAAAGACAAAATTGGGGCAGCCATGTTCAACTTCTCTAATTGTCTTTCCTGCCAAGTAGAAACAAGATCGGGTGAAAACATATTTGCTGAGATTCCAGTAAACTCGGAGTTTTGTTGGAAGCTCAGCAAACGCTTTCAAATGACAGTGTATTTGTGGGGTCTCTTCTTAGGGCTCTTTCAACAGGGAACAAAGCATAGAGATTGCAAGGAGAACTCCTGGAGGGAGTCAAGTTTCAAGCAGCGAGCACAAACCGTGTTCGATGTAGAGAGCCAAATGCATGTATACATACAAGAGAAAACGAAGTGAAACCTAAACATTCAAAGTGTTCATGCAAACGAATGCTTCACCTTTGAAGATCTGGTATACTCGTCTTTGCTCCCAAGTATCAACAAGTTCAATGGAAAAGCTATTTGCTGCGATTCCAGTAAAATTCGAGTTCGGTGGAAGGTATGCAGATGCATGCAAATGAAAGTGTATATTACTTGCCTCTGCTTAGGGCTGTTTCAACAGGGAACAAAGCATGGAGAGGGCACTGAGAACTAATGGAGGAAGTAAAGTTTCAAGCAGCTAGCACAAACTGTGTTTGATTTAGAGATCCAAATGCATGTGTCCCTGTAGGGAAAAATGAAGGGAAACCTCAAAATTCAAAGGGTTCCTGCAAAGGAACCCTTTAACCTAGAAAAACGAAATTTGGGCTGCCATGTGCCACTGGTGTCCTCATCTTTACTGCCAAGAATGAACATGATCAGGTGAAAAAGTATTGGGTGAGATGCCAGTAAACTCGGAGTTCTGTGGAAGCTACGCAAATGCTTGAAAAGGAGAATGTATATCCCTTGCCTCTTCTTCGGGCGACTTCCTGGGGAACAAAGCATAGACAGCACACTGAGTACCAACTGAGAATTTCAAGTTTCAAGCAGCTACCACAAACGTGGTTTGATTTACAGTTCCAAATGTGTGTATCCCTGTAGGGGAAAACAAAGTGAATCCTAAAAATGCAAACGGTTTCTGGAAACGAATGCTTCAACCTAGAAGGATGAAATTTGGGTGGCCTAGTGAAACTGGTGTACTCTACTCATTGTTCCTGCCAAGTGTCAACAATATCAGGTGATAAATTACTTTCTGGGATTCCAGTAAACTCAGAATTCTGTGGAAGCTCTGCAAACACTTTCAATGAAAAGTGTATTTTCCTTGCCTCCGCATAGGGCTACTTCAACAGGGAACAAAGCGTAGAGAACGCATTGAGTGTTAATTAAGTGAGTCAAGTTTTAAGCAGCTGGCACAAACCGTGTTTGATTTAGGTTTCCAAATGCATTCACACCTATAGGGGAAAAGAAACTGAAACCTAAAAATTCAAAGTGTTCCCCTAAATGAACTCTTCAACATAGAAGAACAAACTTTGGCAGCCAAGTGCAAGTGATATACTCGTCTTTCCTGCCAAGTATCAATCAACACGATCGGTTGAAAAATAGTTGCTGAAATTACAGTATATTCAGAATTCTTTGGAAGCTTAGCAAACGCTTACAGAATAACCTCTTTTCCTTGCCTCTGCATAGGACTCCTTCTACAGGGAACAAATCCTAGAGAGCACCCTGAGGCTTCATTAAGTGAGTCAAGATTCAAGCAGCTAACACAAACCGTGTTCGATTTAGAGTTTCAAATGCCTATATCCCTATAGGGTAAAAAGAAGTGAAACCTAAAAATTCAAACTGTTCCTTCAAATGAATGCGTCAACCCAGAAGGACGAAACTTGGGCAGCCATGTGCAACTCCTATACTTATCTTCCATGCCAAAGGTTCACAGGATTGGGTGGAAAAACAATATTGGCTGAGATTCCAGTAAACGTGGTGTTTTGCCGAAACTCTGCAAACGCTTTCAAATGAAAGTGTATTTTTCTGACCTCTGCTTAGGGCTACGTCAACAGGGAAGAAAGCAAAGAGAGCACATTGAGAACTAATTGAGTAAGTCAAGTTTCAACCAGCTAGCACAAACCATGTTTCATTTGGAATTCCAAATCCATGTATCCGTATAGGGGGAAACCAAGTGAAACTTCAAAATTCAAAGTGTTCCTGCAAACGAACGATTCAACGTAGAAAGACAAAATTGGGGCAGCCATGTTCAACTTCTCTAATTGTCTTTCCTGCCAAGTAGAAACAAGATCGGGTGAAAACATATTTGCTGAGATTCCAGTAAACTCGGAGTTTTGTTGGAAGCTCAGCAAACGCTTTCAAATGACAGTGTATTTGTGGGGTCTCTTCTTAGGGCTCTTTCAACAGGGAACAAAGCATAGAGATTGCAAGGAGAACTCCTGGAGGGAGTCAAGTTTCAAGCAGCGAGCACAAACCGTGTTCGATGTAGAGAGCCAAATGCATGTATACATACAAGAGAAAACGAAGTGAAACCTAAACATTCAAAGTGTTCATGCAAACGAATGCTTCACCTTTGAAGATCTGGTATACTCGTCTTTGCTCCCAAGTATCAACAAGTTCAATGGAAAAGCTATTTGCTGCGATTCCAGTAAAATTCGAGTTCGGTGGAAGGTATGCAGATGCATGCAAATGAAAGTGTATATTACTTGCCTCTGCTTAGGGCTGTTTCAACAGGGAACAAAGCATGGAGAGGGCACTGAGAACTAATGGAGGAAGTAAAGTTTCAAGCAGCTAGCACAAACTGTGTTTGATTTAGAGATCCAAATGCATGTGTCCCTGTAGGGAAAAATGAAGGGAAACCTCAAAATTCAAAGGGTTCCTGCAAAGGAACCCTTTAACCTAGAAAAACGAAATTTGGGCTGCCATGTGCCACTGGTGTCCTCATCTTTACTGCCAAGAATGAACATGATCAGGTGAAAAAGTATTGGGTGAGATGCCAGTAAACTCGGAGTTCTGTGGAAGCTACGCAAATGCTTGAAAAGGAGAATGTATATCCCTTGCCTCTTCTTAGGGCGACTTCCTGGGGAACAAAGCATAGAGAGCACACTGAGTACCCACTGAGAATTTCAAGTTTCAAGCAGCTACCACAAACGTGGTTTGATTTACAGTTCCAAATGTGTGTATCCCTGTAGGGGAAAACAAAGTGAATCCTAAAAATGCAAACGGTTTCTGGAAACGAATGCTTCAACCTAGAAGGATGAAATTTGGGTGGCCTAGTGAAACTGGTGTACTCTACTCATTGTTCCTGCCAAGTGTCAACAATATCAGGTGATAAATTACTTTCTGGGATTCCAGTAAACTCAGAATTCTGTGGAAGCTCTGCAAACACTTTCAATGAAAAGTGTATTTTCCTTGCCTCCGCATAGGGCTACTTCAACAGGGAACAAAGCGTAGAGAACGCATTGAGTGTTAATTAAGTGAGTCAAGTTTTAAGCAGCTGGCACAAACCGTGTTTGATTTAGGTTTCCAAATGCATTCACACCTATAGGGGAAAAGAAACTGAAACCTAAAAATTCAAAGTGTTCCCCTAAATGAACTCTTCAACATAGAAGAACAAACTTTGGCAGCCAAGTGCAAGTGATATACTCGTCTTTCCTGCCAAGTATCAATCAACACGATCGGTTGAAAAATAGTTGCTGAAATTACAGTATATTCAGAATTCTTTGGAAGCTTAGCAAACGCTTACAGAATAACCTCTTTTCCTTGCCTCTGCATAGGACTCCTTCTACAGGGAACAAATCCTAGAGAGCACCCTGAGGCTTCATTAAGTGAGTCAAGATTCAAGCAGCTAACACAAACCGTGTTCGATTTAGAGTTTCAAATGCCTATATCCCTATAGGGTAAAAAGAAGTGAAACCTAAAAATTCAAACTGTTCCTTCAAATGAATGCGTCAACCTAGAAGGACGAAACTTGGGCAGCCATGTGCAACTCCTATACTTATCTTCCATGCCAAAGGTTCACAGGATTGGGTGGAAAAACAATATTGGCTGAGATTCCAGTAAACTTGGTGTTTTGCCGAAACTCTGCAAACGCTTTCAAATGAAAGTGTATTTTTCTGACCTCTGCTTAGGGCTACGTCAACAGGGAAGAAAGCAAAGAGAGCACATTGAGAACTAATTGAGTAAGTCAAGTTTCAACCAGCTAGCACAAACCATGTTTCATTTGGAATTCCAAATCCATGTATCCGTATAGGGGGAAACCAAGTGAAACTTCAAAATTCAAAGTGTTCCTGCAAACGAACGATTCAACGTAGAAAGACAAAATTGGGGCAGCCATGTTCAACTTCTCTAATTGTCTTTCCTGCCAAGTAGAAACAAGATCGGGTGAAAACATATTTGCTGAGATTCCAGTAAACTCGGAGTTTTGTTGGAAGCTCAGCAAACGCTTTCAAATGACAGTGTATTTGTGGGGTCTCTTCTTAGGGCTCTTTCAACAGGGAAGAAAGCATAGAGATTGCAAGGAGAACTCCTGGAGGGAGTCAAGTTTCAAGCAGCGAGCACAAACCGTGTTCGATGTAGAGAGCCAAATGCATGTATACATATAAGAGAAAACGAAGTGAAACCTAAACATTCAAAGTGTTCATGCAAACGAATGCTTCACCTTTGAAGATCTGGTATACTCGTCTTTGCTCCCAAGTATCAACAAGTTCAATGGAAAAGCTATTTGCTGCGATTCCAGTAAAATTCGAGTTCGGTGGAAGGTATGCAGATGCATGCAAATGAAAGTGTATATTACTTGCCTCTGCTTAGGGCTGTTTCAACAGGGAACAAAGCATGGAGAGGGCACTGAGAACTAATGGAGGAAGTAAAGTTTCAAGCAGCTAGCACAAACTGTGTTTGATTTAGAGATCCAAATGCATGTGTCCCTGTAGGGAAAAATGAAGGGAAACCTCAAAATTCAAAGGGTTCCTGCAAAGGAACCCTTTAACCTAGAAAAACGAAATTTGGGCTGCCATGTGCCACTGGTGTCCTCATCTTTACTGCCAAGAATGAACATGATCAGGTGAAAAAGTATTGGGTGAGATGCCAGTAAACTCGGAGTTCTGTGGAAGCTACGCAAATGCTTGAAAAGGAGAATGTATATCCCTTGCCTCTTCTTCGGGCGACTTCCTGGGGAACAAAGCATAGACAGCACACTGAGTACCAACTGAGAATTTCAAGTTTCAAGCAGCTACCACAAACGTGGTTTGATTTACAGTTCCAAATGTGTGTATCCCTGTAGGGGAAAACAAAGTGAATCCTAAAAATGCAAACGGTTTCTGGAAACGAATGCTTCAACCTAGAAGGATGAAATTTGGGTGGCCTAGTGAAACTGGTGTACTCTACTCATTGTTCCTGCCAAGTGTCAACAATATCAGGTGATAAATTACTTTCTGGGATTCCAGTAAACTCAGAATTCTGTGGAAGCTCTGCAAACACTTTCAATGAAAAGTGTATTTTCCTTGCCTCCGCATAGGGCTACTTCAACAGGGAACAAAGCGTAGAGAACGCATTGAGTGTTAATTAAGTGAGTCAAGTTTTAAGCAGCTGGCACAAACCGTGTTTGATTTAGGTTTCCAAATGCATTCACACCTATAGGGGAAAAGAAACTGAAACCTAAAAATTCAAAGTGTTCCCCTAAATGAACTCTTCAACATAGAAGAACAAACTTTGGCAGCCAAGTGCAAGTGATATACTCGTCTTTCCTGCCAAGTATCAATCAACACGATCGGTTGAAAAATAGTTGCTGAAATTACAGTATATTCAGAATTCTTTGGAAGCTTAGCAAACGCTTACAGAATAACCTCTTTTCCTTGCCTCTGCATAGGACTCCTTCTACAGGGAACAAATCCTAGAGAGCACCCTGAGGCTTCATTAAGTGAGTCAAGATTCAAGCAGCTAACACAAACCGTGTTCGATTTAGAGTTTCAAATGCCTATATCCCTATAGGGTAAAAAGAAGTGAAACCTAAAAATTCAAACTGTTCCTTCAAATGAATGCGTCAACCTAGAAGGACGAAACTTGGGCAGCCATGTGCAACTCCTATACTTATCTTCCATGCCAAAGGTTCACAGGATTGGGTGGAAAAACAATATTGGCTGAGATTCCAGTAAACTTGGTGTTTTGCCGAAACTCTGCAAACGCTTTCAAATGAAAGTGTATTTTTCTGACCTCTGCTTAGGGCTACGTCAACAGGGAAGAAAGCAAAGAGAGCACATTGAGAACTAATTGAGTAAGTCAAGTTTCAACCAGCTAGCACAAACCATGTTTCATTTGGAATTCCAAATCCATGTATCCGTATAGGGGGAAACCAAGTGAAACTTCAAAATTCAAAGTGTTCCTGCAAACGAACGATTCAACGTAGAAAGACAAAATTGGGGCAGCCATGTTCAACTTCTCTAATTGTCTTTCCTGCCAAGTAGAAACAAGATCGGGTGAAAACATATTTGCTGAGATTCCAGTAAACTCGGAGTTTTGTTGGAAGCTCAGCAAACGCTTTCAAATGACAGTGTATTTGTGGGGTCTCTTCTTAGGGCTCTTTCAACAGGGAACAAAGCATAGAGATTGCAAGGAGAACTCCTGGAGGGAGTCAAGTTTCAAGCAGCGAGCACAAACCGTGTTCGATGTAGAGAGCCAAATGCATGTATACATATAAGAGAAAACGAAGTGAAACCTAAACATTCAAAGTGTTCATGCAAACGAATGCTTCACCTTTGAAGATCTGGTATACTCGTCTTTGCTCCCAAGTATCAACAAGTTCAATGGAAAAGCTATTTGCTGCGATTCCAGTAAAATTCGAGTTCGGTGGAAGGTATGCAGATGCATGCAAATGAAAGTGTATATTACTTGCCTCTGCTTAGGGCTGTTTCAACAGGGAACAAAGCATGGAGAGGGCACTGAGAACTAATGGAGGAAGTAAAGTTTCAAGCAGCTAGCACAAACTGTGTTTGATTTAGAGATCCAAATGCATGTGTCCCTGTAGGGAAAAATGAAGGGAAACCTCAAAATTCAAAGGGTTCCTGCAAAGGAACCCTTTAACCTAGAAAAACGAAATTTGGGCTGCCATGTGCCACTGGTGTCCTCATCTTTACTGCCAAGAATGAACATGATCAGGTGAAAAAGTATTGGGTGAGATGCCAGTAAACTCGGAGTTCTGTGGAAGCTACGCAAATGCTTGAAAAGGAGAATGTATATCCCTTGCCTCTTCTTCGGGCGACTTCCTGGGGAACAAAGCATAGACAGCACACTGAGTACCAACTGAGAATTTCAAGTTTCAAGCAGCTACCACAAACGTGGTTTGATTTACAGTTCCAAATGTGTGTATCCCTGTAGGGGAAAACAAAGTGAATCCTAAAAATGCAAACGGTTTCTGGAAACGAATGCTTCAACCTAGAAGGATGAAATTTGGGTGGCCTAGTGAAACTGGTGTACTCTACTCATTGTTCCTGCCAAGTGTCAACAATATCAGGTGATAAATTACTTTCTGGGATTCCAGTAAACTCAGAATTCTGTGGAAGCTCTGCAAACACTTTCAATGAAAAGTGTATTTTCCTTGCCTCCGCATAGGGCTACTTCAACAGGGAACAAAGCGTAGAGAACGCATTGAGTGTTAATTAAGTGAGTCAAGTTTTAAGCAGCTGGCACAAACCGTGTTTGATTTAGGTTTCCAAATGCATTCACACCTATAGGGGAAAAGAAACTGAAACCTAAAAATTCAAAGTGTTCCCCTAAATGAACTCTTCAACATAGAAGAACAAACTTTGGCAGCCAAGTGCAAGTGATATACTCGTCTTTCCTGCCAAGTATCAATCAACACGATCGGTTGAAAAATAGTTGCTGAAATTACAGTATATTCAGAATTCTTTGGAAGCTTAGCAAACGCTTACAGAATAACCTCTTTTCCTTGCCTCTGCATAGGACTCCTTCTACAGGGAACAAATCCTAGAGAGCACCCTGAGGCTTCATTAAGTGAGTCAAGATTCAAGCAGCTAACACAAACCGTGTTCGATTTAGAGTTTCAAATGCCTATATCCCTATAGGGTAAAAAGAAGTGAAACCTAAAAATTCAAACTGTTCCTTCAAATGAATGCGTCAACCCAGAAGGACGAAACTTGGGCAGCCATGTGCAACTCCTATACTTATCTTCCATGCCAAAGGTTCACAGGATTGGGTGGAAAAACAATATTGGCTGAGATTCCAGTAAACTTGGTGTTTTGCCGAAACTCTGCAAACGCTTTCAAATGAAAGTGTATTTTTCTGACCTCTGCTTAGGGCTACGTCAACAGGGAAGAAAGCAAAGAGAGCACATTGAGAACTAATTGAGTAAGTCAAGTTTCAACCAGCTAGCACAAACCATGTTTCATTTGGAATTCCAAATCCATGTATCCGTATAGGGGGAAACCAAGTGAAACTTCAAAATTCAAAGTGTTCCTGCAAACGAACGATTCAACGTAGAAAGACAAAATTGGGGCAGCCATGTTCAACTTCTCTAATTGTCTTTCCTGCCAAGTAGAAACAAGATCGGGTGAAAACATATTTGCTGAGATTCCAGTAAACTCGGAGTTTTGTTGGAAGCTCAGCAAACGCTTTCAAATGACAGTGTATTTGTGGGGTCTCTTCTTAGGGCTCTTTCAACAGGGAAGAAAGCATAGAGATTGCAAGGAGAACTCCTGGAGGGAGTCAAGTTTCAAGCAGCGAGCAGAAACCGTGTTCGATGTAGAGAGCCAAATGCATGTATACATATAAGAGAAAACGAAGTGAAACCTAAACATTCAAAGTGTTCATGCAAACGAATGCTTCACCTTTGAAGATCTGGTATACTCGTCTTTGCTCCCAAGTATCAACAAGTTCAATGGAAAAGCTATTTGCTGCGATTCCAGTAAAATTCGAGTTCGGTGGAAGGTATGCAGATGCATGCAAATGAAAGTGTATATTACTTGCCTCTGCTTAGGGCTGTTTCAACAGGGAACAAAGCATGGAGAGGGCACTGAGAACTAATGGAGGAAGTAAAGTTTCAAGCAGCTAGCACAAACTGTGTTTGATTTAGAGATCCAAATGCATGTGTCCCTGTAGGGAAAAATGAAGGGAAACCTCAAAATTCAAAGGGTTCCTGCAAAGGAACCCTTTAACCTAGAAAAACGAAATTTGGGCTGCCATGTGCCACTGGTGTCCTCATCTTTACTGCCAAGAATGAACATGATCAGGTGAAAAAGTATTGGGTGAGATGCCAGTAAACTCGGAGTTCTGTGGAAGCTACGCAAATGCTTGAAAAGGAGAATGTATATCCCTTGCCTCTTCTTCGGGCGACTTCCTGGGGAACAAAGCATAGACAGCACACTGAGTACCAACTGAGAATTTCAAGTTTCAAGCAGCTACCACAAACGTGGTTTGATTTACAGTTCCAAATGTGTGTATCCCTGTAGGGGAAAACAAAGTGAATCCTAAAAATGCAAACGGTTTCTGGAAACGAATGCTTCAACCTAGAAGGATGAAATTTGGGTGGCCTAGTGAAACTGGTGTACTCTACTCATTGTTCCTGCCAAGTGTCAACAATATCAGGTGATAAATTACTTTCTGGGATTCCAGTAAACTCAGAATTCTGTGGAAGCTCTGCAAACACTTTCAATGAAAAGTGTATTTTCCTTGCCTCCGCATAGGGCTACTTCAACAGGGAACAAAGCGTAGAGAACGCATTGAGTGTTAATTAAGTGAGTCAAGTTTTAAGCAGCTGGCACAAACCGTGTTTGATTTAGGTTTCCAAATGCATTCACACCTATAGGGGAAAAGAAACTGAAACCTAAAAATTCAAAGTGTTCCCCTAAATGAACTCTTCAACATAGAAGAACAAACTTTGGCAGCCAAGTGCAAGTGATATACTCGTCTTTCCTGCCAAGTATCAATCAACACGATCGGTTGAAAAATAGTTGCTGAAATTACAGTATATTCAGAATTCTTTGGAAGCTTAGCAAACGCTTACAGAATAACCTCTTTTCCTTGCCTCTGCATAGGACTCCTTCTACAGGGAACAAATCCTAGAGAGCACCCTGAGGCTTCATTAAGTGAGTCAAGATTCAAGCAGCTAACACAAACCGTGTTCGATTTAGAGTTTCAAATGCCTATATCCCTATAGGGTAAAAAGAAGTGAAACCTAAAAATTCAAACTGTTCCTTCAAATGAATGCGTCAACCCAGAAGGACGAAACTTGGGCAGCCATGTGCAACTCCTATACTTATCTTCCATGCCAAAGGTTCACAGGATTGGGTGGAAAAACAATATTGGCTGAGATTCCAGTAAACTTGGTGTTTTGCCGAAACTCTGCAAACGCTTTCAAATGAAAGTGTATTTTTCTGACCTCTGCTTAGGGCTACGTCAACAGGGAAGAAAGCAAAGAGAGCACATTGAGAACTAATTGAGTAAGTCAAGTTTCAACCAGCTAGCACAAACCATGTTTCATTTGGAATTCCAAATCCATGTATCCGTATAGGGGGAAACCAAGTGAAACTTCAAAATTCAAAGTGTTCCTGCAAACGAACGATTCAACGTAGAAAGACAAAATTGGGGCAGCCATGTTCAACTTCTCTAATTGTCTTTCCTGCCAAGTAGAAACAAGATCGGGTGAAAACATATTTGCTGAGATTCCAGTAAACTCGGAGTTTTGTTGGAAGCTCAGCAAACGCTTTCAAATGACAGTGTATTTGTGGGGTCTCTTCTTAGGGCTCTTTCAACAGGGAACAAAGCATAGAGATTGCAAGGAGAACTCCTGGAGGGAGTCAAGTTTCAAGCAGCGAGCACAAACCGTGTTCGATGTAGAGAGCCAAATGCATGTATACATACAAGAGAAAACGAAGTGAAACCTAAACATTCAAAGTGTTCATGCAAACGAATGCTTCACCTTTGAAGATCTGGTATACTCGTCTTTGCTCCCAAGTATCAACAAGTTCAATGGAAAAGCTATTTGCTGCGATTCCAGTAAAATTCGAGTTCGGTGGAAGGTATGCAGATGCATGCAAATGAAAGTGTATATTACTTGCCTCTGCTTAGGGCTGTTTCAACAGGGAACAAAGCATGGAGAGGGCACTGAGAACTAATGGAGGAAGTAAAGTTTCAAGCAGCTAGCACAAACTGTGTTTGATTTACAGATCCAAATGCATGTGTCCCTGTAGGGAAAAATGAAGGGAAACCTCAAAATTCAAAGGGTTCCTGCAAAGGAACCCTTTAACCTAGAAAAACGAAATTTGGGCTGCCATGTGCCACTGGTGTCCTCATCTTTACTGCCAAGAATGAACATGATCAGGTGAAAAAGTATTGGGTGAGATGCCAGTAAACTCGGAGTTCTGTGGAAGCTACGCAAATGCTTGAAAAGGAGAATGTATATCCCTTGCCTCTTCTTCGGGCGACTTCCTGGGGAACAAAGCATAGACAGCACACTGAGTACCAACTGAGAATTTCAAGTTTCAAGCAGCTACCACAAACGTGGTTTGATTTACAGTTCCAAATGTGTGTATCCCTGTAGGGGAAAACAAAGTGAATCCTAAAAATGCAAACGGTTTCTGGAAACGAATGCTTCAACCTAGAAGGATGAAATTTGGGTGGCCTAGTGAAACTGGTGTACTCTACTCATTGTTCCTGCCAAGTGTCAACAATATCAGGTGATAAATTACTTTCTGGGATTCCAGTAAACTCAGAATTCTGTGGAAGCTCTGCAAACACTTTCAATGAAAAGTGTATTTTCCTTGCCTCCGCATAGGGCTACTTCAACAGGGAACAAAGCGTAGAGAACGCATTGAGTGTTAATTAAGTGAGTCAAGTTTTAAGCAGCTGGCACAAACCGTGTTTGATTTAGGTTTCCAAATGCATTCACACCTATAGGGGAAAAGAAACTGAAACCTAAAAATTCAAAGTGTTCCCCTAAATGAACTCTTCAACATAGAAGAACAAACTTTGGCAGCCAAGTGCAAGTGATATACTCGTCTTTCCTGCCAAGTATCAATCAACACGATCGGTTGAAAAATAGTTGCTGAAATTACAGTATATTCAGAATTCTTTGGAAGCTTAGCAAACGCTTACAGAATAACCTCTTTTCCTTGCCTCTGCATAGGACTCCTTCTACAGGGAACAAATCCTAGAGAGCACCCTGAGGCTTCATTAAGTGAGTCAAGATTCAAGCAGCTAACACAAACCGTGTTCGATTTAGAGTTTCAAATGCCTATATCCCTATAGGGTAAAAAGAAGTGAAACCTAAAAATTCAAACTGTTCCTTCAAATGAATGCGTCAACCCAGAAGGACGAAACTTGGGCAGCCATGTGCAACTCCTATACTTATCTTCCATGCCAAAGGTTCACAGGATTGGGTGGAAAAACAATATTGGCTGAGATTCCAGTAAACGTGGTGTTTTGCCGAAACTCTGCAAACGCTTTCAAATGAAAGTGTATTTTTCTGACCTCTGCTTAGGGCTACGTCAACAGGGAAGAAAGCAAAGAGAGCACATTGAGAACTAATTGAGTAAGTCAAGTTTCAACCAGCTAGCACAAACCATGTTTCATTTGGAATTCCAAATCCATGTATCCGTATAGGGGGAAACCAAGTGAAACTTCAAAATTCAAAGTGTTCCTGCAAACGAACGATTCAACGTAGAAAGACAAAATTGGGGCAGCCATGTTCAACTTCTCTAATTGTCTTTCCTGCCAAGTAGAAACAAGATCGGGTGAAAACATATTTGCTGAGATTCCAGTAAACTCGGAGTTTTGTTGGAAGCTCAGCAAACGCTTTCAAATGACAGTGTATTTGTGGGGTCTCTTCTTAGGGCTCTTTCAACAGGGAACAAAGCATAGAGATTGCAAGGAGAACTCCTGGAGGGAGTCAAGTTTCAAGCAGCGAGCACAAACCGTGTTCGATGTAGAGAGCCAAATGCATGTATACATACAAGAGAAAACGAAGTGAAACCTAAACATTCAAAGTGTTCATGCAAACGAATGCTTCACCTTTGAAGATCTGGTATACTCGTCTTTGCTCCCAAGTATCAACAAGTTCAATGGAAAAGCTATTTGCTGCGATTCCAGTAAAATTCGAGTTCGGTGGAAGGTATGCAGATGCATGCAAATGAAAGTGTATATTACTTGCCTCTGCTTAGGGCTGTTTCAACAGGGAACAAAGCATGGAGAGGGCACTGAGAACTAATGGAGGAAGTAAAGTTTCAAGCAGCTAGCACAAACTGTGTTTGATTTACAGATCCAAATGCATGTGTCCCTGTAGGGAAAAATGAAGGGAAACCTCAAAATTCAAAGGGTTCCTGCAAAGGAACCCTTTAACCTAGAAAAACGAAATTTGGGCTGCCATGTGCCACTGGTGTCCTCATCTTTACTGCCAAGAATGAACATGATCAGGTGAAAAAGTATTGGGTGAGATGCCAGTAAACTCGGAGTTCTGTGGAAGCTACGCAAATGCTTGAAAAGGAGAATGTATATCCCTTGCCTCTTCTTAGGGCGACTTCCTGGGGAACAAAGCATAGAGAGCACACTGAGTACCCACTGAGAATTTCAAGTTTCAAGCAGCTACCACAAACGTGGTTTGATTTACAGTTCCAAATGTGTGTATCCCTGTAGGGGAAAACAAAGTGAATCCTAAAAATGCAAACGGTTTCTGGAAACGAATGCTTCAACCTAGAAGGATGAAATTTGGGTGGCCTAGTGAAACTGGTGTACTCTACTCATTGTTCCTGCCAAGTGTCAACAATATCAGGTGATAAATTACTTTCTGGGATTCCAGTAAACTCAGAATTCTGTGGAAGCTCTGCAAACACTTTCAATGAAAAGTGTATTTTCCTTGCCTCCGCATAGGGCTACTTCAACAGGGAACAAAGCGTAGAGAACGCATTGAGTGTTAATTAAGTGAGTCAAGTTTTAAGCAGCTGGCACAAACCGTGTTTCATTTAGGTTTCCAAATGCATTCACACCTATAGGGGAAAAGAAACTGAAACCTAAAAATTCAAAGTGTTCCCCTAAATGAACTCTTCAACATAGAAGAACAAACTTTGGCAGCCAAGTGCAAGTGATATACTCGTCTTTCCTGCCAAGTATCAATCAACACGATCGGTTGAAAAATAGTTGCTGAAATTACAGTATATTCAGAATTCTTTGGAAGCTTAGCAAACGCTTACAGAATAACCTCTTTTCCTTGCCTCTGCATAGGACTCCTTCTACAGGGAACAAATCCTAGAGAGCACCCTGAGGCTTCATTAAGTGAGTCAAGATTCAAGCAGCTAACACAAACCGTGTTCGATTTAGAGTTTCAAATGCCTATATCCCTATAGGGTAAAAAGAAGTGAAACCTAAAAATTCAAACTGTTCCTTCAAATGAATGCGTCAACCTAGAAGGACGAAACTTGGGCAGCCATGTGCAACTCCTATACTTATCTTCCATGCCAAAGGTTCACAGGATTGGGTGGAAAAACAATATTGGCTGAGATTCCAGTAAACTTGGTGTTTTGCCGAAACTCTGCAAACGCTTTCAAATGAAAGTGTATTTTTCTGACCTCTGCTTAGGGCTACGTCAACAGGGAAGAAAGCAAAGAGAGCACATTGAGAACTAATTGAGTAAGTCAAGTTTCAACCAGCTAGCACAAACCATGTTTCATTTGGAATTCCAAATCCATGTATCCGTATAGGGGGAAACCAAGTGAAACTTCAAAATTCAAAGTGTTCCTGCAAACGAACGATTCAACGTAGAAAGACAAAATTGGGGCAGCCATGTTCAACTTCTCTAATTGTCTTTCCTGCCAAGTAGAAACAAGATCGGGTGAAAACATATTTGCTGAGATTCCAGTAAACTCGGAGTTTTGTTGGAAGCTCAGCAAACGCTTTCAAATGACAGTGTATTTGTGGGGTCTCTTCTTAGGGCTCTTTCAACAGGGAACAAAGCATAGAGATTGCAAGGAGAACTCCTGGAGGGAGTCAAGTTTCAAGCAGCGAGCACAAACCGTGTTCGATGTAGAGAGCCAAATGCATGTATACATATAAGAGAAAACGAAGTGAAACCTAAACATTCAAAGTGTTCATGCAAACGAATGCTTCACCTTTGAAGATCTGGTATACTCGTCTTTGCTCCCAAGTATCAACAAGTTCAATGGAAAAGCTATTTGCTGCGATTCCAGTAAAATTCGAGTTCGGTGGAAGGTATGCAGATGCATGCAAATGAAAGTGTATATTACTTGCCTCTGCTTAGGGCTGTTTCAACAGGGAACAAAGCATGGAGAGGGCACTGAGAACTAATGGAGGAAGTAAAGTTTCAAGCAGCTAGCACAAACTGTGTTTGATTTAGAGATCCAAATGCATGTGTCCCTGTAGGGAAAAATGAAGGGAAACCTCAAAATTCAAAGGGTTCCTGCAAAGGAACCCTTTAACCTAGAAAAACGAAATTTGGGCTGCCATGTGCCACTGGTGTCCTCATCTTTACTGCCAAGAATGAACATGATCAGGTGAAAAAGTATTGGGTGAGATGCCAGTAAACTCGGAGTTCTGTGGAAGCTACGCAAATGCTTGAAAAGGAGAATGTATATCCCTTGCCTCTTCTTAGGGCGACTTCCTGGGGAACAAAGCATAGACAGCACACTGAGTACCAACTGAGAATTTCAAGTTTCAAGCAGCTACCACAAACGTGGTTTGATTTACAGTTCCAAATGTGTGTATCCCTGTAGGGGAAAACAAAGTGAATCCTAAAAATGCAAACGGTTTCTGGAAACGAATGCTTCAACCTAGAAGGATGAAATTTGGGTGGCCTAGTGAAACTGGTGTACTCTACTCATTGTTCCTGCCAAGTGTCAACAATATCAGGTGATAAATTACTTTCTGGGATTCCAGTAAACTCAGAATTCTGTGGAAGCTCTGCAAACACTTTCAATGAAAAGTGTATTTTCCTTGCCTCCGCATAGGGCTACTTCAACAGGGAACAAAGCGTAGAGAACGCATTGAGTGTTAATTAAGTGAGTCAAGTTTTAAGCAGCTGGCACAAACCGTGTTTCATTTAGGTTTCCAAATGCATTCACACCTATAGGGGAAAAGAAACTGAAACCTAAAAATTCAAAGTGTTCCCCTAAATGAACTCTTCAACATAGAAGAACAAACTTTGGCAGCCAAGTGCAAGTGATATACTCGTCTTTCCTGCCAAGTATCAATCAACACGATCGGTTGAAAAATAGTTGCTGAAATTACAGTATATTCAGAATTCTTTGGAAGCTTAGCAAACGCTTACAGAATAACCTCTTTTCCTTGCCTCTGCATAGGACTCCTTCTACAGGGAACAAATCCTAGAGAGCACCCTGAGGCTTCATTAAGTGAGTCAAGATTCAAGCAGCTAACACAAACCGTGTTCGATTTAGAGTTTCAAATGCCTATATCCCTATAGGGTAAAAAGAAGTGAAACCTAAAAATTCAAACTGTTCCTTCAAATGAATGCGTCAACCTAGAAGGAGGAAACTTGGGCAGCCATGTGCAACTCCTATACTTATCTTCCATGCCAAAGGTTCACAGGATTGGGTGGAAAAACAATATTGGCTGAGATTCCAGTAAACTTGGTGTTTTGCCGAAACTCTGCAAACGCTTTCAAATGAAAGTGTATTTTTCTGACCTCTGCTTAGGGCTACGTTAACAGGGAAGAAAGCAAAGAGAGCACATTGAGAACTAATTGAGTAAGTCAAGTTTCAACCAGCTAGCACAAACCATGTTTCATTTGGAATTCCAAATCCATGTATCCGTATAGGGGGAAACCAAGTGAAACTTCAAAATTCAAAGTGTTCCTGCAAACGAACGATTCAACGTAGAAAGACAAAATTGGGGCAGCTATGTTCAACTTCTCTAATTGTCTTTCCTGCCAAGTAGAAACAAGATCGGGTGAAAACATATTTGCTGAGATTCCAGTAAACTCGGAGTTTTGTTGGAAGCTCAGCAAACGCTTTCAAATGACAGTGTATTTGTGGGGTCTCTTCTTAGGGCTCTTTCAACAGGGAACAAAGCATAGAGATTGCAAGGAGAACTCCTGGAGGGAGTCAAGTTTCAAGCAGCGAGCAGAAACCGTGTTCGATGTAGAGAGCCAAATGCATGTATACATATAAGAGAAAACGAAGTGAAACCTAAACATTCAAAGTGTTCATGCAAACGAATGCTTCACCTTTGAAGATCTGGTATACTCGTCTTTGCTCCCAAGTATCAACAAGTTCAATGGAAAAGCTATTTGCTGCGATTCCAGTAAAATTCGAGTTCGGTGGAAGGTATGCAGATGCATGCAAATGAAAGTGTATATTACTTGCCTCTGCTTAGGGCTGTTTCAACAGGGAACAAAGCATGGAGAGGGCACTGAGAACTAATGGAGGAAGTAAAGTTTCAAGCAGCTAGCACAAACTGTGTTTGATTTAGAGATCCAAATGCATGTGTCCCTGTAGGGAAAAATGAAGGGAAACCTCAAAATTCAAAGGGTTCCTGCAAAGGAACCCTTTAACCTAGAAAAACGAAATTTGGGCTGCCATGTGCCACTGGTGTCCTCATCTTTACTGCCAAGAATGAACATGATCAGGTGAAAAAGTATTGGGTGAGATGCCAGTAAACTCGGAGTTCTGTGGAAGCTACGCAAATGCTTGAAAAGGAGAATGTATATCCCTTGCCTCTTCTTAGGGCGACTTCCTGGGGAACAAAGCATAGACAGCACACTGAGTACCAACTGAGAATTTCAAGTTTCAAGCAGCGACCACAAACGTGGTTTGATTTACAGTTCCAAATGTGTGTATCCCTGTAGGGGAAAACAAAGTGAATCCTAAAAATGCAAACGGTTTCTGGAAACGAATGCTTCAACCTAGAACGATGAAATTTGGGTGGCCTAGTGAAACTGGTGTACTCTACTCATTGTTCCTGCCAAGTGTCAACAATATCAGGTGATAAATTACTTTCTGGGATTCCAGTAAACTCAGAATTCTGTGGAAGCTCTGCAAACACTTTCAATGAAAAGTGTATTTTCCTTGCCTCCGCATAGGGCTACTTCAACAGGGAACAAAGCGTAGAGAACGCATTGAGTGTTAATTAAGTGAGTCAAGTTTTAAGCAGCTGGCACAAACCGTGTTTGATTTAGGTTTCAAATGCATTCACACCTATAGGGGAAAAGAAACTGAAACCTAAAAATTCAAAGTGTTCCCCTAAATGAACTCTTCAACATAGAAGAACAAACTTTGGCAGCCAAGTGCAAGTGATATACTCGTCTTTCCTGCCAAGTATCAATCAACAAGATCGGTTGAAAAATAGTTGCTGAAATTACAGTATATTCAGAATTCTTTGGAAGCTTAGCAAACGCTTACAGAATAACCTCTTTTCCTTGCCTCTGCATAGGACTCCTTCTACAGGGAACAAATCCTAGAGAGCACCCTGAGGCTTCATTAAGTGAGTCAAGATTCAAGCAGCTAACACAAACCGTGTTCGATTTAGAGTTTCAAATGCCTATATCCCTATAGGGTAAAAAGAAGTGAAACCTAAAAATTCAAACTGTTCCTTCAAATGAATGCGTCAACCCAGAAGGACGAAACTTGGGCAGCCATGTGCAACTCCTATATTTATCTTCCATGCCAAAGGTTCACAGGATTGGGTGGAAAAACAATATTGGCTGAGATTCCAGTAAACTTGGTGTTTTGCCGAAACTCTGCAAACGCTTTCAAATGAAAGTGTATTTTTCTGACCTCTGCTTAGGGCTACGTCAACAGGGAAGAAAGCAAAGAGAGCACATTGAGAACTAATTGAGTAAGTCAAGTTTCAACCAGCTAGCACAAACCATGTTTCATTTGGAATTCCAAATCCATGTATCCGTATAGGGGGAAACCAAGTGAAACTTCAAAATTCAAAGTGTTCCTGCAAACGAACGATTCAACGTAGAAAGACAAAATTGGGGCAGCCATGTTCAACTTCTCTAATTGTCTTTCCTGCCAAGTAGAAACAAGATCGGGCGAAAACATATTTGCTGAGATTCCAGTAAACTCGGAGTTTTGTTGGAAGCTCAGCAAACGCTTTCAAATGACAGTGTATTTGTGGGGTCTCTTCTTAGGGCTCTTTCAACAGGGAACAAAGCATAGAGATTGCAAGGAGAACTCCTGGAGGGAGTCAAGTTTCAAGCAGCGAGCACAAACCGTGTTCGATGTAGAGAGCCAAATGCATGTATACATATAAGAGAAAACGAAGTGAAACCTAAACATTCAAAGTGTTCATGCAAACGAATGCTTCACCTTTGAAGATCTGGTATACTCGTCTTTGCTCCCAAGTATCAACAAGTTCAATGGAAAAGCTATTTGCTGCGATTCCAGTAAAATTCGAGTTCGGTGGAAGGTATGCAGATGCATGCAAATGAAAGTGTATATTACTTGCCTCTGCTTAGGGCTGTTCAACAGGGAACAAAGCATGGAGAGGGCACTGAGAACTAATGGAGGAAGTAAAGTTTCAAGCAGCTAGCACAAACTGTGTTTGATTTAGAGATCCAAATGCATGTGTCCCTGTAGGGAAAAATGAAGGGAAACCTCAAAATTCAAAGGGTTCCTGCAAAGGAACCCTTTAACCTAGAAAAACGAAATTTGGGCTGCCATGTGCCACTGGTGTCCTCATCTTTACTGCCAAGAATGAACATGATCAGGTGAAAAAGTATTGGGTGAGATGCCAGTAAACTCGGAGTTCTGTGGAAGCTACGCAAATGCTTGAAAAGGAGAATGTATATCCCTTGCCTCTTCTTAGGGCGACTTCCTGGGGAACAAAGCATAGACAGCACACTGAGTACCCACTGAGAATTTCAAGTTTCAAGCAGCTACCACAAACGTGGTTTGATTTACAGTTCCAAATGTGTGTATCCCTGTAGGGGAAAACAAAGTGAATCCTAAAAATGCAAACGGTTTCTGGAAACGAATGCTTCAACCTAGAACGATGAAATTTGGGTGGCCTAGTGAAACTGGTGTACTCTACTCATTGTTCCTGCCAAGTGTCAACAATATCAGGTGATAAATTACTTTCTGGGATTCCAGTAAACTCAGAATTCTGTGGAAGCTCTGCAAACACTTTCAATGAAAAGTGTATTTTCCTTGCCTCCGCATAGGGCTACTTCAACAGGGAACAAAGCGTAGAGAACGCATTGAGTGTTAATTAAGAGAGTCAAGTTTTAAGCAGCTGGCACAAACCGTGTTTCATTTAGGTTTCCAAATGCATTCACACCTATAGGGGAAAAGAAACTGAAACCTAAAAATTCAAAGTGTTCCCCTAAATGAACTCTTCAACATAGAAGAACAAACTTTGGCAGCCAAGTGCAAGTGATATACTCGTCTTTCCTGCCAAGTATCAATCAACACGATCGGTTGAAAAATAGTTGCTGAAATTACAGTATATTCAGAATTCTTTGGAAGCTTAGCAAACGCTTACAGAATAACCTCTTTTCCTTGCCTCTGCATAGGACTCCTTCTACAGGGAACAAATCCTAGAGAGCACCCTGAGGCTTCATTAAGTGAGTCAAGATTCAAGCAGCTAACACAAACCGTGTTCGATTTAGAGTTTCAAATGCCTATATCCCTATAGGGTAAAAAGAAGTGAAACCTAAAAATTCAAACTGTTCCTTCAAATGAATGCGTCAACCTAGAAGGACGAAACTTGGGCAGCCATGTGCAACTCCTATACTTATCTTCCATGCCAAAGGTTCACAGGATTGGGTGGAAAAACAATATTGGCTGAGATTCCAGTAAACTTGGTGTTTTGCCGAAACTCTGCAAACGCTTTCAAATGAAAGTGTATTTTTCTGACCTCTGCTTAGGGCTACGTCAACAGGGAAGAAAGCAAAGAGAGCACATTGAGAACTAATTGAGTAAGTCAAGTTTCAACCAGCTAGCACAAACCATGTTTCATTTGGAATTCCAAATCCATGTATCCGTATAGGGGGAAACCAAGTGAAACTTCAAAATTCAAAGTGTTCCTGCAAACGAACGATTCAACGTAGAAAGACAAAATTGGGGCAGCCATGTTCAACTTCTCTAATTGTCTTTCCTGCCAAGTAGAAACAAGATCGGGTGAAAACATATTTGCTGAGATTCCAGTAAACTCGGAGTTTTGTTGGAAGCTCAGCAAACGCTTTCAAATGACAGTGTATTTGTGGGGTCTCTTCTTAGGGCTCTTTCAACAGGGAAGAAAGCATAGAGATTGCAAGGAGAACTCCTGGAGGGAGTCAAGTTTCAAGCAGCGAGCACAAACCGTGTTCGATGTAGAGAGCCAAATGCATGTATACATATAAGAGAAAACGAAGTGAAACCTAAACATTCAAAGTGTTCATGCAAACGAATGCTTCACCTTTGAAGATCTGGTATACTCGTCTTTGCTCCCAAGTATCAACAAGTTCAATGGAAAAGCTATTTGCTGCGATTCCAGTAAAATTCGAGTTCGGTGGAAGGTATGCAGATGCATGCAAATGAAAGTGTATATTACTTGCCTCTGCTTAGGGCTGTTTCAACAGGGAACAAAGCATGGAGAGGGCACTGAGAACTAATGGAGGAAGTAAAGTTTCAAGCAGCTAGCACAAACTGTGTTTGATTTAGAGATCCAAATGCATGTGTCCCTGTAGGGAAAAATGAAGGGAAACCTCAAAATTCAAAGGGTTCCTGCAAAGGAACCCTTTAACCTAGAAAAACGAAATTTGGGCTGCCATGTGCCACTGGTGTCCTCATCTTTACTGCCAAGAATGAACATGATCAGGTGAAAAAGTATTGGGTGAGATGCCAGTAAACTCGGAGTTCTGTGGAAGCTACGCAAATGCTTGAAAAGGAGGAATGTATATCCCTTGCCTCTTCTTAGGGCGACTTCCTGGGGAACAAAGCATAGACAGCACACTGAGTACCAACTGAGAATTTCAAGTTTCAAGCAGCTACCACAAACGTGGTTTGATTTACAGTTCCAAATGTGTGTATCCCTGTAGGGGAAAACAAAGTGAATCCTAAAAATGCAAACGGTTTCT